>NW_008351176.1:1396223-1408859 GCF_000622305.1 Nannospalax galili
TATGTATTTAGACTTTATATAAATGATGGGTGTTATTCAGCAACTTGGGTTTTTTTTTTTTTCCTCCATTGTGTATTGATTCATCTATACTGATACGTGCAACTCTAGCTCAGTCATTGTGACTGTTTCCTGGCTTTTCATTGCATGGATATTTGCATTGTTGCTATTCTTTGCTATTACAAAGGCAAACCTTATACATGATTCCTCACCATTTTACTGCTTGAAATACACCAAAAAGTTTGGCTTTCAAAATTTTTTTTTAATTTTTTTGAGACAGGGTCTCCCTGTAGCCCCAGCTGACCTGGAAGTCACTAAGAAGACCAGGCTGGCCTTGAACTCACAAGGATCCACCTGCCTCTGCCTCCTGAGTGCTGGGACTAAAGGCGTGCACCGCCACGCCTGGCTAGCTTTCAAATTGAAAAAACAAAAAAAGAAAGAAAAACTTTGATCCAGGGGCTGGAGAGGTGGTTCAGTGGGTAAGAGCACTGGCTGCTCTTGCAGAGAACCTGGGTTCATTTCCCACCACCCATATAGCAGCTAACTCCCATATAGCAGTCCATAACTCCAGTTCCGGGGGATTTGACACCTTCTTCTGACCTCCAAGGGTAGTGCCCACATGTGGTGCACTTACATACATGCAGGCAAAACACTCACATGCATAAAATAAAACAACTTTGATTCAAAGAAATATATATGACATGACCACACACTCTATCCATGTACATACACATAAATAAAACATAAGTTTCACAGGCCTGTCCTGACCCTATGTGTGATGTGCTCTGGGATTTCTGATTCTGTATTTGTTCATTTTTATCCTGTTGGTCTGTACAACTAGGATTTCCTGACCCATGAATGAGTCACAATCTAGCTTAGTCCAGCCCAGCCTCCCACTTTATGGTTGGTTAATGAGCTATATTTTCCCTCCTTGAATTCTAACCTACCAACCTCCTAAGAAATCTGGATCAGCCCAGAACATTCCCCTCTCCCCTTGGCCCTTGAGGGACATTTGGAGCAAATGATCACTCTCCCCAATTTGAAGACTGGAGTTGGGATATTGATGATGTTCAGACTGTCCTAATCTCTATTTCAGTCACCTATTGGACATGCTGGTGCTGAAGTGAGCACAGGTCACTGGGCCCTGGACTGCATGCTGGACATGTCTCTTCCTGATTTCCACAGCAGCCCTGTTGGATGGGTGTTAGTCCATGAACCTTGGCTGAGGCCATAGATCTAAGCGGTAAAACTCAGATTTGAACTCAAGGCTCCTTGCCTAAGACTTTTCCACTACATCATGAAGTGTCCTGCAAACAATGGTCACTTTAGCTAGGTCCTTAGGAAATGAGCACACATCCTTCTCCATCATCTAAACCAGTACACAATCTGTGGATTCTGGTGAGAATTGAAGTATGGAACCTCTTTTAAAACAGTATGAAAGATTTCAAGGTAGTGACTGCAGAGCATTAAACTAGGGCTGTGACCGCATGAGTCACTCCCATGAAACTGTATACTACTTTCTCAGCATCACTCTCTACCAATACCCCTTCCCTGCAGATTTTCCTCAAGCATCACTTCCTCCAAGAAGTCTTCCTTCCCTGCACTCTGTCCCAAACTATAGCAAGCCCCTCAAAAGCCTCTCTGGTTTTTCAAGGTGTCCTGGCATAGCATTTGCCAGTCTGTGCTACATCATCCTTTTCACTGCCTGATGTCCCCCACAAGCAATACCATCTGCACTAGACCTGACACTCTGAAGGCACGGACCATGCTTCCCAGCCTTGCATTCCCAACACTTAACTCTGAACCAGATTTCTCACCAGAGGGAAAAAAGCTTTGTGGCATGAAGCAAAGGAAACTGAGACTCACTAAGAGGGTTGGTGAACCTCAATTGGAAGGAAGGTAGGTGATGGTACCAAAGCAGGAAGGCTAAGGGAGAGGAGCCTGGGGTGGGGAGGAATGCTGGTGGTGGGCTAGCAAAATGAGGAGCATTCTAACTGACTTATTCAAAAAGGCCTCCCAGAGTGGGCAGCCCACATGCTCTGAGAACTGACATGGGGCTCAAGGACACATGGACAGGGCCAACCTGCTCACGTGATCTTCCCTGAGGGATACTGGAGTAGGCTGCAAAACTTCTTCAAGTCCATTCCCCACCCCAAGCTCCAGGCTTAGAAAGGAGAACTCAGACTTGTATCTTACACAAGATTGATGGTATCTTCCTCCAAGTAGTTGACCAAGCTCCGACTCGAGGAAAGTGGGAGGCCTTTGGTAGCCATGGTTCGCTTCATAAACTTGGGGTTTGGAAAGGGCTTCGGCAGCTGATCAACCGCATTCATAATGTTGAGGGTTTCTTTCTTTGGTACGGCCTCCTCCCCATCCCCTACTTTACAGAACACCTCTGACACCATCTGGTGTAGGTGGGATCAGAGCTGTCACCATACAGGACAACTAGTTGGCAGGAAGCAGAGAGAAACGGTGGGGTAAAGGATCCACTTTTAGTTTGGGTGGGATGAGGGTGCAATGAGCTGACGTCACAATCATCACAGAATGCAACAATTAGGGGCCCCACCTCCCCTTGGTGTGAGACTTGCTGTGCAGCTAGAGACCAAGAGGTAGTGTCAGGGGTTGGGTTGAGCCAACAAGCAAACTGCATAGCCACTTCCAGCACTAACATACTGTGACCATAGCTGCCCTATCCTCCGAGGACTTCAAAAGGCCTCACACCTGTGCCCTTTGGAGCTGCCCTGGAAAGAGGAGCAGGCTGTTGAGAAAGAGAGAGCCTGGGCTGTGTCAAGCAGCACTAGAGGGGCTTTTGGTAGAGGAAGACTTTGCCTACAGATACTGAGGCTCAATATCCTGACATCTAAGCAGCAAATCCCACTGTGCCCAGTAGCATGGGTGCCCAGTAGCAGTGAAAGCACAGATGGCTCCAAGGATCATAGCTCATGCGTTACCTGGTTTACAGCTAGAATTTCAAATGTGTCATGCCCTAAAGGGGAGAGGTGTTTTTAGAAATTGGCCAGATATCTCCACTCCGGAGAACCAGTGCACAGTCAGAAAGGATACCCACTGCTTCTGGGGAGGGGAGAGAGCAAGCTCAACCACACTGGCTTTGCTCTTGAATGCGGACTTCAAATTCAGTTCTGTGCTTTCTAGCTGTGTAACTTTCAGCAAATAATAATCTCACGGAGTCTCAATTTCTTCAACAAAATACAGATGCAAGTAATAGCTCCTACTAAGCTTGTGAAATTGCTTTATTTTTTCCACAGGATGTGGAGAGAGAGAGTGAGAGCAAGAGCAACAGCGAGAGAGAGCTCACTATATAGCTTTGGCTGGCCTGGAACTCTATGTAGACCAGGATGGCATAGAATTCAGAGATTTACCTGCTTCTGCTGCCTGAGTGCTGGGATTAAAGGCATGGACCACATGTCCCCTTTTAGTGTAATTTGGATGTTCTTGTATACTCAAGGGTTTTTCTCCTTACCCTTGCATTAAAAAAAAAAAAAAAAAAACCCGGAGGGTGGAGGGGGAGCTGTTAAGAGTGCTTACTGCTCTTACTGAGGACCCAGATTCAGTTCTCAGAACTCACATGATGACTCACCTGCTGTAACTCCAGTTCCAGGGGATGCAACATCCTCTTCTGGCCTCAGTGAACACCAATGTGGTGTACGTACATACATGCAAACACTGATGCACATAAAATAAAAATTTTAAATCTCAGAAACTTTTGTTAAAAACTTTTGTCAGGCCGGGCGTGGTGGCGCATGCCTTTAATCCCAGCACTCAGGAAGCAGAGGCAGGCGGATCCCTGTGAGTTCAAGACCAGCCTGGTCTACACAGTGAGTTCCAGGACAGCTGGGGCTACAGGGAGACCCTGTCTCAAAAAGACCTCCCCCCCAAAAAAAACTTTTGTCAGAGGCTGGGGGCTGGAGAGATGGCTCAGTGGTTAAGAATACTGGCTGTTCTTGCAGAAGACCTGGGTTCCAATCCCAGCACCCACATGGCAGCTAGCAACTGTCCGTAACTCCAGTTCCAGGGGATCCAACATCCTCTTCTGTCCTCCAGGAGCGTTGCATGACAAGGGTGCACTTACCTACTACATGCAGGCATAACATTCATATACATAAAATAAAAATAATAAATAACATTAAAAGAGATGGCTCAGAGGTTAAGAACACTGGTTGTTCTTGCAGAAGACCTGAGTTCGAATCCCAGCACCCACATGGCAGCTACCAACTGTCTGTAACTCCACTCCCAGGGATCTGGCAGCCTCCTCTGACCTCCGCACGCATTGCACGACACGGGTGCACTTACCTTACATGCAGGCAAAACACGCATATACATAAAATAAAAATAATAAATTAGAAAAAAAAAAACCCTTTTGTCAAACACAGAGGTGAGGGTGCCCTCTGTAAGCTGCTTTGGATCTTGGCAACTCATATAATCTATAATGAATGATCTGATAGATCCTTCTCATTGTCTCCCTCCCTAACACACAAGCTCCTTGAAGGTAGGGGTGCTTCACTTAACATTGGGTTAGAGTTAGGGCATCCCTCGGCTTTGGGAGAGGAAGCTGGTACATAGATGACTCCTCCGAAAGTCAGTGCGTGTGTGTGAGGAAGGAAGTCGAGGATCCGGTGCCAATCTGGATCTGGAGCGGCTGAGCCATTCCATTCTCCCGTACGGCCAGCAGGTGGCGCTGCAGGTCTGGCCACACCGCGCGCTCAGGGCTCGGAACCCGGAAGCGTCGCTGCAGAAGGGACAGGCCCGGCCCTGGGCCCGAGTTCCGCGAGTGCGGGAGGGCTGCGGACCCCCATTCCCACCCGCACCCTGTCGCCGTCCCCTCCTCCCACGCTGGCGCATCGAGGCCCTTTCCGGAAAGTGGAGTGGAGGGGCGTCCGGAGAGGGCGCCGCGGGAGCCCACGAGACTGGCAGCCTTCTGGGCTGTCCCAGGTTTGCAGGCAACATGGGCGTGCTCCGGGCGGGACTGTGTCCTGGCCTCACGGAGGAGGTGGTCCAGCTCCTGAGGGGCCGAAGGATCAGAACAGGTGATCGCGTGGGTGCGCGCCGCACACAGCCGGGGCACACCTGCGGGGGTCAAGGCTACCCCCCTTGGCACACGTGCAGAACACTTCCGTTCTCATTGGAGGGCCACTGCCCTCTTCTGCCCTCCAGGAGAGGCTGGGGGAGGCTGGGATCGCCGGAGCCCAGCCAGGTGTGGAGGGGACCCTTCTCTGTGCTGGGAAGTCCTGCATCAGAGCCTGCGCAATCGAAGATAAAAAGGAGACCCTAACCCTGATTCACAGAGGAGGAAAAGGGCTTGGCAAGGCCAGGCCATCCTAGTTGCCCATCAGCAGCATGTGTTCTGTTTTCAGTGGTGGACCTGGCCGGTGCAGACCTGGAGCAGGTAGCCCAGCAGTGTGGCTTGTCCTATAAGGTGAGGTCGCAATCTACAAGCTCCATCCCAGCTGGTCCCTAGGCCGCTGGAGCAGAGTTCTGGGAAGTTGATTAGGGAGCTGTAAGGCCTGGAGTGCCCTGGGGGGTGTCTGGTCCCTGGGCAGTTTGCCTGCTCCCAGTCTGAGTGTCTGCCCCATTGTCAGGCCCTGGTTGCGCTGAGGCGGGTGCTGCTGGCTCAGTTCTCAGCTTTCCCCTTAAATGGCGCAGACCTCTATGAGGAACTGAAGACCTCCACTGCCATCCTGTCCACAGGCATTGCAAGGTTTGTATGCATAAGGAGAAGAAGGGGATAAGAGAGGGTTTATTCTGGAGTCAAATATGAGTGACCATGGCCCAGGAATACAGATTAGGTTACCCCAAATTCCATGTCTGGTAACAATGTCATGAGGTTTTTATAGTAACAAAATAAAGCCACAAATCAAGACACTTTTCAAGTACACTGGTGGAGCCATCAGAGAGGTGAGTTATAGCAATTAGGGAGAATTCTGCTATAGGTCTTAGATGCCATCCCACAGGCTTCTTAGGCCTCCGGTGAGTGGAAGCTGGTGGTCTGCTAAGTTAATACAAAGGTTTTTTATTTTGTTTTTTTTGGGTTTTGGGGGGTATTTTTGAGACAGGGTGTCCCTGTAGTCCCAGCTGGCCTGGAACTCACTATGTAGACCAGGCTAGCCTCGAACTCTGCCTCCCAAGTGCTAGGATTAAAGGCGTGCACCACCACACACAGCCATTACAAAGGTTTTTAAAGGTTTTTAATCTGCTAGTCACATGATATTAAGTCAGAAACAGAGGTGGGCAAGGAATGGCTATTGTGGGGTAGGAGGTACTAAAGATGGCCCAAGATAAATGCTAATTAACCTCTGGACCTGCCACATTCCAAAACTCTCCATAATCACTGACGTTCTAGTCAGATGATCAGCCTTGCAGTGGATTTAGTTTGAAAAATGCAGATTTTTTTTCTGAGAACTTTCGTTCATACTGGTGAGGGCAGCATGGAGCTGTCATAGAACCTAGTGGCATCAGGACTCTTAAGTTCTTTTACCATAGAGCAGGGTTGTAAAGGTTATAAGAGTTCTCCACCCCAGCGCTATGTATACTTTAGGGCAAGTAATTATTTGTTGGGATGGGGATGTCCTTGCATTGGGGAGCATTTAACAGCATCCCTGGCCTCTAACCCATCAGCTGCCCAGAATCACCTCTCCTGCCCCCAGCAGTAACAATCAAAAATGTCTTCAGACATGACAATCTCCTGGGAGGCCAAACTGCCCCAGGTGAAGAGCCACTGTCCTATAAACAAGATGTCAGTAGTATTTCATTATTATTCATCAGAGTCCTGTCTGGCCTTGCCTTCCATGACACTTGAAGGTAAGGCAGACTAGGCCAGGATAGGGTTAAGATTTCCTGGGAGTCTTCACCTGTGCACTGACTTGAGGTTATAGATGTTAGAGATTGTTAGCTTCCCTGTGGTTAACCTAAGAGGAGAGGCTGGCAGAGGTGAGGTGAGACCAGGGGTATCTAACCCGGAGTTGATGTCTCTGCCACACTCTGCAGCATCAGAAAACACACACATTCACTGAAAGGCGCAGTTACATTGTGCCCAGTTGTTTGGGTTGGGAAAGAATTGGAAGACCACTGGTGTTTTCTGGCCAAGTGAGTCTGACCTCTCTCCTGGCCTGTTTGTGCAGTTTGATGAATAACACTGCCATCACAAAGGTCTTTGGATTTGTCTGTCCCTTGCTGTTTCCATAACACATTCTCTTGGCAAGGTTCACACAGTCTGGTGCTTGCTCTAGCTGGTTGGGGGTCTGTGTTTGCAATCCATCAAACATTGGCCCAGTGCCTCCTGGATGCCAGACACATGCAGATAATATCTGTACAAGTGAGGGAACAGTCTTACTCTTAAGTATGGTGGGTAGTATATATAGGAGACTCATAATCACAACAAGGAGGCAGCACTGACGACTGACTGCTTAGCAGGGGTTTAGGAAGTGAAACCAGCATACACAGGAGCAGAGACAGGATTAGAGCTGAGGTGAGTCACTACAGGGGAGGTCAGCGTGGCACAGGTGGTCTTGCATTGGGAGATAACCAGTGTGCTATCCCCCAATGCTCACCATGAATCAGGTACTGTGCTCAGCATTTCATGGCGTGTATTTCATTTGTTGTCACACCCCCTAAGGAAAATACACAGCCATTGAAATCATCATTCTCTGGCTGAAGAAATGGCAGCTTGAGTTAAGTGACCTGCTCAAGGTCTCAGATCTACTACATGGCAGCTGAGTCTAAGAACTTAACTGACTCTACTGTTCGGGTGCAGCCCTGGAGGTGGGGGACCATTGTGGGAATCATTTAGAGGCAGTGAGGCAGAGGTCTGCAGGATGGAGGGGCCGAAAGAGGCCAAAGAGGGATCCTTGTGCCGATATGGAGTGTGTGAGTCTGGTCCAGGCACATGACAGTGGGAGACATGTGCAACTGCCTGTGGAGGCCAGAGGACAACCTCAGGTGCCATCCACCTTGTTTTCTGATGCAGAGTCTCTCATTAGTCAGGGACACACCAATCAGGCTAGCCAGTGTACCCCGCAGAACCACCCACCTGCCACCTTAGCTTTGGGATTATAAATGTAGGCTGCCACACCCATTTTTTTGTTTATTTTTTTAAGATTTATTTTATTTTTATTATTTTATGTGAGTGTATTGCCTGCATGTTTGTAAGTGCACCCATCTCCTGCAATGCCCAAGGAGGTCAGAAGAGGGTGTCAGATCCCCTGGAACTGGAGTTACACACGGTTGTCAGCCTGCATGTGCTAGGAATTGAACCTTGGTCCGCTGTAAGAGCAGTCAATGCTTTTAACCACTGAGCCCCTCTGTAGAGAACTTAATCTCTACAGCCCCTTAAAGATTTATTTTAATTATGTGTGTACATATGCGTATTTGTGCAAGTGCCTGTGGAGGGACACTCAAGGTGTCCTATCCTCTTGGAACTGAAGTTACAGGCCACCAGATGTGGGTACTGGGAACCGCTGAGCCATCTCTCTAGCCCCTCTCACCCAGCTAAATGTGGGTTCTGGGGATCAAACTAAGGTCTTCATGCTCGCAAGGCAAACACTTTTTTTTTTGGTCTTTTTGAGACAGGGTCTCCCTGTTGCCCCAGCTGTCCTGGAACTCACTATGAAGACCAGGCTGGCCTTGAACTCACAGAGATCTACCTGCCTCTGCCTCCCAAGTGCTGGGATTAAAGGTGTGTGCCACCACACCCGGCCAAGGCAAACACTTTTACTGACTGAACTATCTCCAGGCCTGGGCTGGATAGAGTTCTTGTTGAGCTTTGGTTGCAGGATCCAGCTCCAGAATTTCTGATTGTGTTGCTGATGCTATTGCCCTAGGGACTGCCCTGTGAGCCCACACTGAGAGAAACTGCTATCATGGAACTGGGATTCCCACATCTCCTGGAGGAATGGGATCCAGGCAGGGCAGAGGCTGGATGTATATCAAGTAGTTGCTTATTAGATAGACACAGAGCCGGAGTGGGAACCAGAGCATTTTGACAGGCAGGAACCGGTGGCCCCTGGAATTCAAATAGATGAAGTGATGACTGGAAGACTTCTTATCATGTGCTAGTCATGTGCTGTCATGATCATGGTTCGTCTTCAGGAACCTCTTCAGAGGCCTGAGGTCTGTGACTATTTACTGCAGCGTGAGGAGAGGAGAGGTATGGTCAGGCAGTGGTACAGGCTTCAGCCCCTGTCATGGGCGGGGCCTGGAGGGTGTATGGTGACCTGTTTCATGGTGGTTAAGGGGTAAAACTGGGTGAGAACATGGCCACGTCTTAAGGTTCATCCCAAGGCTTCCACAGCCAGAGTTTTGACACTAAAGTGAAGGTACCTTTCTATTTGTCTAGTAATATTTACTATGTGCTTTCAGGGGTTTGGGCATTGTGCTAAGATTGGGAACACAACAGGGACAAAGGCCCAGTCTCTGCCCCAGGGTGTTCCTACCAGATGAGGGAGGCAGACAAAAACAAGCAAATAAAAAATAATTACAAACTCCCAGAGCTAATAATCGAGTTTAGCAAGGTCTTGGGATACAAGATCAACACATAAAAATCAATTGCATTTCTCTGTGCTCACAATGAACATGTGAACACTGAAATTAAAAACACAGTGCCATTTGCAGTTGCTCCAAAGAAAATGAAATATTTAGGTACAGGTCTAACAAAGCCTGTGTAGGATTTGTGTGCCGAAAATTAAAAATTGCTGATGAAGGAAATCAAAGGTGACCCAAATAAGTGGAGAGACTTACTGTGTCCATGGATTACAAGTTTCTACACAGTAAATGTTAACCCCACCTACCATCAGTTTTCCACACTACTGGAGGGTTGAACCCAGGGCCTTGCATATGCTAACCAAGCACTTTATCACTAAGCTGTATCCTCAGCCTACTTGTCCAGATTTTTTTTATTATTTTTATTTTATGTGTATGCGTGTATTGCCTCCATGTAGGTAAGTGCACCCGTATCATGCAATGCCCACAGAGTACAAAAGAGGCCATTGGATCCCCTGGAACTGGAGTTATAGACAGTTGTTAGCTGTCGTGTGGGTGCTGGGATTCAAACCCCCGTCTTCTGCAAGAACAACCAGTGTTCTTAACTGCTGAGCCATCTCTCCAGCCCCTTGTACAGATTTTTATCTACAGATGTAATGCAATTTCTTCTCTCCTCTTTCTCCATCCCCCTGATTGATTCTTTTCTCTCATCCTTTGCCATCAGTCTGGACAAATTACTTGATGCTGGTCTCTATACTGGAGAGTTGACTGAAATTGTAGGAGCTCCAGGTAGCGGCAAAACCCAGGTACCCATGAGTCCAGCAGCTGGGAGGATTGGGGGGGTGGGTGTCTTGGGGAATACTTGCTGGTGTCCCTGTGGATTTAGATCAGATGAGATCCAGATGAGTGGTGAGAATGGGTGTGACCTTGGCCCCTTTATATTGCTGGAATCCGGACAGGATATGGTAGGGAGCTGCCCAGAAAGCCTTCCCTCTTTTCTGAGGACTCAGGTTTACCCATCACCCCATCTCATCTCTGAAGGTATGTCTCTGTGTGGCTGCAAACGTGGCCCACAGCCTGCAGCAGAATGTCCTGTATATCGATTCCAATGGAGGGATGACAGCATCCCGCCTCCTCCAGTTACTGCAGGCTAGAACCCAAGATGAGGAGAAACAGGTAAGAGGCTGGATGGCTGAGTCCCTTTGAGATCCTGATGCTAAAAGACCCTGTGACCCCTTATACTACAAGAATTGACACCATCTGTACAAATCTTCATTTCTTACTTTGAAACTTGGGAGCTCTTATGCTACCTGCATTCCTTTAAGCCCCTCTGTTCATGCCATCCCAGTTTGGATGCCACCCACACTGATCCTCCAGGATCTCCTAAGTCCTTGCATACCTTCAATCAGAGCTGACAAACACCTAGCATCTGTGTTTCCAGCCCCTTTCTTGCCCGTGGCAGGCATCAATCATATCTGTCCTTCCTGCTGAATTCTGAGTGGCTTACAGCTCGGCACCCAGGCAGCCACCAATGTGAGATCCGGCACATTAGACAAAACCCACTTGCCATTCTGGACCTGAGTGCTGTGCCTAAGTGCCTCTTCCCCTTGGCTTTCTAATTCTTCATCACCTTCCTGGACCCCCTCTCCAAAGCCACTGCTTCTCTTTCCCACCCCTCAGGCAGAAGCTCTCCAGAGGATACAAGTGGTGCATGCCTTTGACATCTTCCAGATGCTGGATGTGCTGCAGGACCTCCGGGGCACTGTGGTCCAGCAGGTGAGCATGCTGATCTGCTCTGCCCTGCTTTACCCAGCCTGCCAGGTAGTGTCTATATCTGGGCAGGTGTCCCATAACAGACTCTGGGATGCAGATGTGCAATCTGGCAACTCCAGCTGTGCTTGTTCCTCCCAAGGTAGAATTCCTTGGTGCTTAATTCTTGTGCTTCATTGTTTTCGTGCTCAGCAGCCCTGTGACGTGGTCAGCCCCTTGTATTCAGGACTGTGTTGTCTTCACCTCTGCATTCCTAAAATCTACTAGAAAGACTTTCTGCAAGTAATAGAGGCTGTCTACTGGAGACTTGAATCCTGAGGACATCTAATTGTATTATGTGAGACTGGGGGTTGGCTCTGAGTTGTGTGTCTAATGCTCTTGCTCCTCCCCTCAAAGTTGCAAAATGACGGCTGCTCCAAGTGTCTTGTCTGTACGTAGCTGTATGTGTTCTATATTCAGACAAGTGAGAGATAATTTTTTTCCCAGTGTCTCTTGGAAGGAAATCTTTCTCTAGGACCCACTAATAGACTCCCTCTTCTCCTTACATCTGTCTAGTTGTCCAGATTTGTTTTGTAAATTGTGATGTTAAGGAGCCAGCTCGATAGTTCAGTGGGTTAAGGAGACACATGCTGCTAAGCCTGACAATGCTGAGTTTGGTCCCTGGGACCCACAAGGTGGAAGGAGAGAACTGACTCCTGCAAGTTGCACCCTGACTTCCAAATGTGCGTTGTTGTATGGCATATATATATATACATTACAAATAAATAAATGTAAAAAAAATTTTTTAATTTTGATACTAGAGAGCTAATCCAGGGCCTATGCATGTTGGGAAAATGCTCTTGCTGTCTCACTGATCTGTACCCCCAGCCCTAACTGGTCAAAATCAAGCTACACACACACACACACACACACACACACACACACACACACACACATCTACACATCTTGGACCAGGGGCTGGGCTCACTTTGAGATTGGGAGATTTCTGCCCAGTAACTGAACTTGTTCAGACTGCTGTTTACAGGGAAAGGAAAGGAATGTTTTGAACGGCATTTGGGTGAGAGAGGCTGTTTCCAACTGACTTTTGTTTTAATTTTTCATTAAACTTTATTATTTGTGTGTGTGTGTGTGTCTGTGTGTGTCCGTGTGTGTGTACACAGATCCCACAGCATGTATGTGGAGGTCAGAGGACAACTTTGTGGAGTCAGTTCTCTCCTTCCCCCTTCACATGGATTCCAGGGATCAAATTGAGGTTATTAGGCCTATGAGGCAAGTGCCTTTATCCCCTGAGCCATCTTGCTTGCCTCTGACTGACTTCTTTTTTATTTTTTTTTTGGTCTTTTTGAGACAGGGTCTCCCTGTAGCCTCAGCTGTCCT
>NW_008351176.1:1410146-1435386 GCF_000622305.1 Nannospalax galili
AATCAAGATTTCTGGAAAGTCCGTTTTGAAGAACTTTTTGTTTAAATTGGTGAAATAATAGGCAGAATCAAGCTACACACACACACACACACACACACACACACACACACACACACACACATCTACACATCTTGGACCAGGGGCTGGGCTCACTTTGACATTGGGAGATTTCTGCCCAGTAACTGAACTTGTTCAGACTGCTGTTTACAGGGAAAGGAAAGGAATGTTTTGAACGGCATTTGGGTGAGAGAGGCTGTTTCCAACTGACTTTTGTTTTAATTTTTCATTAAACTTTATTATTTGTGTGTGTGTGTGTGTCTGTGTGTGTCCGTGTGTGTGTACACAGATCCCACAGCATGTATGTGGAGGTCAGAGGACAACTTTGTGGAGTCAGTTCTCTCCTTCCCCCTTCACATGGATTCCAGGGATCAAATTGAGGTTATTAGGCCTATGAGGCAAGTGCCTTTATCCCCTGAGCCATCTTGCTTGCCTCTGACTGACTTCTTTTTTATTTTTTTTTTGGTCTTTTTGAGACAGGGTCTCCCTGTAGCCTCAGCTGTCCTGGAACTCACTATGAAGACCAGGCTGGCCTTGAACTCACAGAGATCCGCCTGCCTCTGCCTCCCGAGTGCTAGGATTAAAGGCATGTGCTACCACACCTGCAACTTTTTTTTTTTTTTTAAGATTTATTTATTTTTGAGACAGGGTTTCCCTGTAGCACCAGCTGGCCTAGAACTCACTATGTAGACCAAGATTGGTTGGTTGGTTGGTTGGTTGGTTGGTTGATTGATTGATTGATTGGTTAGAGACAGGGTCTTCCTGTAATACCAGCTGCCCTGGAACTTGCTATGTAGACCAGGCTGGCCTCAAACACACAGAGATCTGCCTGCCTCTGTCTCCCAGGTGCTGGGATTAAAAACATGCACCACCAAGCCTGACCTATTTATTTTTAAATTAAGGTTTTACAATTTTTGGGGGGGCAGCCTGTGTGAGCTTATGTGGATCATATACATGCAGGAGCATACAGAGGCAAGAAGAAGGTGTGGGTTCCCTTGAAACTGGAGTTACAGGTGGTTATGAGCTGCCATGTAGGTACTGGGACCTGAACCCCAGTTCTCTACAAGAGCAGTAAGCACTGTTAGCCCCTGAGCGATCTCTCCAGTCCCTCTGACTGACTTCTAATAGAGAAACTTGTCCTAGGCACCCCATAGAGGTCATTGGTTTATGGTGCCTGCTTCTCCTGGTCCCTCCAGGTGACAGGTTCTTCAGGAACTGTAAAGGTGGTGATCGTGGACTCAGTCACTGCGGTAGTTGCCCCACTCCTGGGAGGTCAGCAGAGGGAAGGTAAGTAGTGAGGCAGAGCCTGGGGACAGGGTAGGGACCATACCTCCCAGCCTGGTCCCCTTGCCTTCTGCTGCCCTCCCTGTCTGCTCCTCCTTCCCCTAGGCCTGGCCTTGATGATGCAGCTGGCCCGAGAGCTCAAGACCCTGGCCCGGGACCTGGGTGTGGCAGTGGTGGTGAGGAGGCTCTGCCTATAAACATGATTTTTGTTGTAGCTAGCTCTCTGTTTTCTCTTAAATGTCAGCTTAGAACTCTGGGGGAAATAGCTCTTAAGGGAAGGGACAAAGCACAGAGCCCAGCTTCACTGCACCAGGGAAGGGGTTGGACTGAGAATAGCTAAGGTGATCAGGGACTATCTTGCTATTCTTTCTGTATTTTTTTAAAATCTATGTTTTATTTATATGTTGTATGTATGTGCATGTGTGAATCCAAGTGTACCACAACATGCATGTGGAAGTCAGAGAACAATTTTCAGGAGTCAGTTCTCTCCTTCCATCTTATTTTGGAGACAGGCTCTCACTATGTAGCCGTGGCTGGCCTATAACTCATTATATAGACTAGGCTGGCCTGGAAGCCACAGAGTTCCACCTGCCTCTGGCTCTGAGTGCTGGGTCAAAGGCGTGTGCCACCATGCCCAGCCCACCTTGTCTGGGAGGCAGTCTTGTACTTCTGACCCTAAACTTCTGTTTCTGACTGATTCTCCTTGTCTCCACCTCCTATCTTGCTATAGGGCTGCTGGGGCTGGGACTACAGATGGCAAACCACTACATCTAGCTTTTTTAAAAAAAATATTTTATTTATTATTTTTATTTTATGTGTATGCTTGTATTGCCTGCATGTAGGTAAGTGCACCCGTGTCATGCAATGACCTCAGAGGACAGAAGAAGCTGTTGGATCCCCTGGAACTGGAGTTATGGACAGTTGTTAGCTGCCATGCGGGTGCTGGGATTTGAACCCGGGTCTTCTGCAAGAACAGTCAGTGTTCTTAACCACTGAGCCATTTCTCCAGCCCCGCATCCAGCTTTTTTACATGGGCTCTGGGGATTGAACTCAGGTCATTCAGGGTTTCACAGCAAGTGCTTTTACCCACTGAGACTGTATTTTCTTTCTAAGTTCAGTTTATTGAGGTATAATCTACAGAGTAAACTTTTATGTTATGGCCTATCTTGTTACCCCACCAAAGGTCTCCCAGGCCCGGGCAGCCACTGATCTGTGTTCTGTCCCAATGCTTGTCCCTTTTCTTGAGGTTTATATAAATGGATCTTTTTTGTTAATTTGTTTTTCTTTCTGCTCATAACATTATAGCTCCTTGGATCATCTCTTGACACAAGATCTCAGGTTTCTTGTCTGTGAAATGAAGCAGCAGGAACAGGCATCCTCTCTACTAGCATCACGAATCTGTATCTCTTTCTTCAGGTGACCAACCACTTGACCCGCGACAGGAGCAGTGGGAGGCTCAAACCTGCTCTGGGACGCTCATGGAGCTTTGTGCCCAGCACCCGGATTTTCCTGGACGTCACTGATGGGGCCAGAGCATCAGGCAGCGGCAGCCAGCGCACAGCGTGCCTAACCAAGTCTCCCCGCCAGGTGAGCCAGCCCCAGAGGATGCCAGGGATCTTGGGCTCTGGAGAGGATGGTTTCCATGTCCACAGGTGTCTTACTGAATGAAGAATTCTTAGATGCTGAAACCCTGAAACTAAAACCAACCTCTTAGATTGCTTAATTCAGCCTACCCTCCCCTCATATCACTTCTTCCAGCCAACAGGGGTGCAGGAGGTGGTAGATATTGGGACCTTGGGGACTGCGGAACAGAGTCCAGTGCTGCAGGGAGAACAAACGTGACTGGTGCTGTTGATTGGAAAGGGGACATCGTCACGGACCTCACAGCTTTCCCTCTCAGTCATACTGCTGGCCACTGGCACTGCAGAAGGGTCAGGCTGCAAGAAGAGGTGCCTCCATTTCTTCAGCTTTACCATCTTGTGGAAGCACGTGGACCCGCCAGCCAGAGAAGGTCTTGCAGTTGGAGGACCCAGAAGCCCATGGCAGTGCCACATTTCCTTCTTTTGTGTCCACCATCTGTGTTTCCAGTGGGAGTTGAGTTCGCTCTACCTAGGGACATCACGGAAGAGTCACAGCAGTGACTGAACAGATAGCAGCATGGCCCTGTGGCTCTCACTACTGGATTCTAAGCCCAGTCCTCCCATAGTGATTGGGCCAAAAACCACAATCTTGTCTTTGCTTCCCTCTCTCTTTTGTTTATTTTGGCCTCTTTTTCTATCTGTAAACGGGATGCTTTCCCCTAGCTCTTGTCGCTGAGTTACTGGATAGAAATAACCTCAGAAATGCAAAAACTCTTTCATCTGTGTCTAACTCTTAAAAAATATATAAAAAAGAAGTCCTCTGAGTCCCCAAAGCCACCTGATCCCCCCTACCCTGCCCCCAGAAGGTTGTTTTTCAGTTTCCTCCAGTGAGGCTCCCAAAGAACCATGAATCTTCCTTTCCCCTTGCTGATTTGGTTTCACATACCTGCATGCATCACCCTGACTAGGTGAGAATGAGAGCTTGCTGTTGTCCCAGGGATATAATTTACCAAGGAGGAAGGATATGACCTGCTCCTGGTGAATCCAGCTACCTTCTTCCTATTCATGGTGCCCTGTGGGGACTTCCACAGTATAGAGTAACCAGAGGTGCTGAACCATGGCCTTACCCATAAACAGACAGAGGATAATTTGCACAGTAAATACAGCCAGCTGGGAAAATTGATGCTGGCATAAATAATACATGGCAAATCTAGTCCTTTATGCAGAAATTCATTGCTCGTGGCTCCAAGATGCAATATAATTACACCTCTCGTCCTGTCAGCTGTACCACAGCCTTGTGCCTTCGTGTATGAAATAACCCCCTGTCTGTTATCAACACTGTGGCCATCCATCTGAGAGTTGTAACTGGGTGGGAGGGGAGCATGGTACCAAGGACTGGAAAGTAGAAGGCGGAGCAGAGAAATGATCAGGTTTGTTTACTGACCACAATTTTTAAAGGAAGGTCACTTTTGGTTAGACAGCTTATTGTATAATAGTTGTGTCTTGACTGCAGGAAAAGGGGATCAGAGTTACACTTAGAAAACATGGCATTTAGGGCCAGTGAGATGGCTCAGTCGATAAAGGTGCTTGCCACCAAGCCTGATAACATGTTTGATCTCCGTATTCCACATAGTGGAAGGAAAGAACTGACTCCTGCAAGTTGTCCTCTTAAAATAAATTAAAATAGAAGATATGACAGGTGATGGATGAATTATAGACAGAAGCAAGTCTAGATGATGGAGAGTAAGTAGCAAAATGGCACAGGTGAGGACAGGGTGGGTGAACCAGGACCCTGATACTTGTTGCTACAGAAGATCCCAGGAGAAATCAGTCTAACATCTTTACATACAATAGGTGATTGGCAGGTTCCTGTGAGAATAATACATTAAGCCAGGAGTGTACACATCCCTGCCACTCCTGGTGGTGTTTGGGCATCCAGAACCCAAAACCCTTTTTTGGGGGGAGGGGGGTCATTTTGAGACAGGGTCTCCTTGTAGCCTCAGCTGGCCTGGAACTCACTATGTAGACCAGGCTGGCCTCGAACTCACAGAGATCTGCCTCCCAAGTGCTGGGATTAAAGGCATCCGCCACCATGGCCGGCCACTCACAGTCATTCTTACAGAGTATTTTACAATGTTTCTCAATGCAGTTTCTCAAGGAATCACTACTATTTGGGGAGTCTGGCATTCAAGGAGGAACCTGGTTACTCCTTCTGTCCTTGGTGGATCTGCCCTGTTTCCTGCAGTTGGTGATTTCAAGTACTTCATACCTGCCAGTACTCTAGAACAGGGAAGTGTGAGGAGCCCTTATAGGTCATCTCTCGCCTGGGTTATCATTTTTTGCAGTGCTGGAGTTCAAACCCAGTATCTTATACATACTAAGCAAAGGCTCCACCACTGAGCTACATCCCCAACCCCCATCTCAGAGACAGAACCTGAGGCTTCAAGTAGAATTGTGACAGTTCCATTGGCAGAATTATCTGCCCTCCATGTCCATTTTTTCTCTTGTTCTTTCCGTGGGAGCTTCTGAAGGAGTGAGCTTTAATGCATTTTAGATATCAAAGGGCGGCCTAAGGGTAGAGTACTTGCCTAGCACATGCAAGGCCCTGGATTTGATCCTCAGTCCTGGCGGGGGGGGGGGCATGGGAATGTGTTTCCTCTTGATCTAAGTAGCCATTATTAGGTCCCCACAGTCTTTTGTAATTTTTTTCACCTTGATATAAGAGGTTATCCTATGTCTTTATTTGAAATGAGACAAAATGTTAAGGCCCTACTATGTGCTAGCACTTGATGGCTTTGAGTCGGGAACTGGAACTCTCAAAGACCTTCAAGCAAAAAGATCCATGTATTATTGAGGCTGTTTTCCACTGCAAGTAACAAAACCCTACTTAAAGAGGCATCAACTATAAGAAAGGATACTCATCTCTGATAATGTGAAGTCCAAGGTTGGTTAATGCAGTGGCTCACTGTGGAGAAGCATACATCCATCTCTGTTCTCTTTCTGTGTTGGTTTTCTCTTCAAACTTGCCCTCATTAAAACCTGGCTACGGTCACAAGCATTAATCCAGACATGACAATATCTACGGACAAGAAATGGATCGCCTACTCCTTATGTCCTCTGAAGAACAAGTTAAATACAGTTTCTTCCTAGGTCCTGCCAACCTGCTTTCAATCTCATTGGTCTAGAATTGCATCATACACCATGTCTAATTCAGTAAAAACAAAGGAAAAAATGGAACTAGTGTGGTAGGCTCAGACCAACCAAGAAACAGCCATGGAGTTGGGGTGTTTGGGACAAGCCTTGAGGCACCTGCTGTGGCCCTACTAGAAATAGACTGTGTGGAGGAATTAGACAGTGAGTGGTCCCACCATATCCAGGGTCAAGTATATCCAGGCTTGTCTATGTGCTTAGTCTCTGAACATGGGCCTTACTGTGGTCTTAGGACTGCTGAGTGGCAATGGGAATCATTTCATCTTACAGATTAAATGGGAACTCAGTGAGGTTTTAGGACATGAAGCTATTAAATGACAGCATGGGACTCTAAACTTGAATCCATTTGATGCCAAAGTTGCTTTTTTTCCCCAACTTCATGCTGCCTTCAGCTGTCAATATGTAAATGTTTTAACAAAATTCTTTTTCATATTTTGCCCCAATAGCAGCCAAGGCTGCACATCACAACCTCTTTTCAGCTTAGCTCACCATAAAATGCTAGATCAGAGATCCACTTTATCAGCTCTTTCTGATTTCCCTCAGGGAAAAGGGAATGACAAACGCTCAGAGAAGGCAGTGTTTGTGTGAAAGAGAGCTGAAGGTTTAGAAGGGGGATAAAGCTGAATAAAAAAACAACAGACTCTGTGCATGCCTGAGATGTGAGCCAGGAAGAGATAAGGGATTTAGATGCATACCCTGCTGGATTTCGCTGTGTCCCTGGCTCCTGGGTACAGTTTCAGCTGTCCAATTCTGTGTTGGAAATGGCCGCTGGAGGTGGCTCTGTGATGTGCACTGCTAAAATTAGGAAGACGTGTACAAATAAATCTAAATGTGGTAAACCTGTAATCCCAGCACTCGAGAGGCAGAGGCAAGCAGATCTCTGTGAATTCAAGGCTAGCCTGGTCTACATAGTGAGTTTCAGACCAGCCAGACCTTGTCTCAAAAAAAGTATGTATATATGTACACAATATTTTTTAAAGATTTTTATTTCTTTAAAAATTGTGTGGCTCTGTGTGTGCACGCGCACATATGAGCATAGGTGACTTTGGAGGCCAGAGGCATTGGATCCCCCAGGAGACTGAGTTACAGAAAGTTGTAAGCCACTTGATGAGGGTCCTCTGTTCATGCTTTTAACTGCTGGTTCATCTTTCCAGCCCCACAATATTTTTGAGGAAGCATCTCTCTAGCCCAGGTAGGGCTATCATCTGCTTCAGCCTCCTGACCTCCTGAGTACTGGGATTGTAGGCTTGTGCCAATTCACCAGGCTTTTTTTTTTTTTTTTTTTTTTTTCTTCATCTCTGTGGGAAATCAAGAGCAAAGGCTTGGCTTGTCAGTAATCCCCCCCCTCCCCACACACACACCAGGCTTCAGAAAGCTGAAGGGACATCCTATACCAAGCTTTGCACACACACACACACACACACATTTACCATGAATGCTTCTTATCTTTTTTCTTGCCCTAGTGCACTGGTCAGGATATGTAATACAGGAGCAACAGCAGACAACAGCTTTGTCTTATTGTTGAATGTACTGGGGGGCTCTCACCAATGTTTTATTATTAAGTCAGATTCCTCAAATCTCTCGTCATGGTAAAGACCTCACGGTGTTTCCATCAGTCCTAGAGGGAGCCTGGGAATTGCTCATTACTTGTCTGTGCATGGAGTTCTCTCTCCTAGCAAATTGGAAGGCCCACACATCCTAGGCATGGTCAGTGTGCTTCAGTGAGTGCACTTTGTAGCCCCTTCAGTAAGCTTGAATCCCTGTTCTTCCTTGACTCCCTTCAGCCTCTGGGTATAACAGTCTCCGTTTATGTTTGGAGTTGGCTGGAAGACAGCAGGCCTGGTCTGTTGGGGATACAAAACTAAGAAACAGGATTTTTTTTTTTTTTTTTAATTTTATGTGTACGAGTGTTATGCCTGCATTTAAGTAAGTGCACCTGTGTCATGCCATGCCCGCAGAGGTCAGAAGAGGCTATCGGATCCCCTGGGACTGGAGTTACAGACAGTTGTTAGCTGCCATGTGGGCCTCAGTGTTCATAACCACTGAGCCATCTCTCCAGCCCCCAAAACAGGATTTTTTTTAACATCTTAACTAACCAGGTCTCAGCTCTGGCTACCTGACATTGGATGAATAACTTGGCTTCTTTAAGCCTTAGTTTCATCTACAGTGTAATGAGAAGAACAATGCCAGCTTCATAGACTTCTTTTAGGACTATCTGGCTTATGTGACACACCAGTGCTTTTTCAGGTATATAGTAGGTCCTCACTCTTACACCATTCAGAGGTTCATGATGTCATCAGAGATGCTGGTGGGGACCTTCTGACTAAGCAGGACCAGTTTCATGGCAGTGTGACCAGTGTAGTCACACAGGACCCCTGTCTTAGAAGGTGTTACTGAAATTTCTTTTGGGGAGGGTATGTAAATGATGTCCACCCCCTCCTCTGTTGTTCCCAATGACAAACAGAGATATGATTCCACCAACATGCACTCTGGAAAACCAGTGAGTTTATTGGGCTTACTTACAGAGTAATGGGTAAAGTGTCACTTACAGGACTGTGGGTGCTCTACCCATATGGCCATGCCAGAAAGTCTTCAACCAAGCATGGAAGACAGCTTCCCCATAGCCCATAGTTACATAAACACAGCCTACTCTCCTTAGTCTTCCCCAGCTCATAAACTCTAGCCCCTACCTCAGGCCACGTACATTTAGGGTCCAAGTTCCCACCACTGGTTGGGAGGTGTGGCTGGATACTCTGGTGAGGGTCCCATGACTCTCCCTGCCCATCCTTCCTTGAGTTTAGGGGTGCATCAGCAGCTAACAAGTTCAGCTATGATGATCTTGGGTAGGCTGGCTCAGCTGAGCTCAGGAAGATGGTGTCTGTCTGGATTTTTGACCAAGGGTCCCCATATTGTGCTTACAAATTATGTAACCAGTCTTGTCTTCTGGAATGAATTCATCTCTTGTACTCACACTGCCTTTTGGCACACAGCTTATCACTGACTTCTTAGGGGGTAACTCTCCTAGGAACACTTTAGATTTTACATAGTATTAGGTCCTGAAGTTGGGGGAGGGGGAGGGTGGTGAAGTGGCATGATGATTTTGGATTCTGTAATGAAGAAAAGATCTAGGTTCAAACCTTACTGTGCCCTTTCTGGCTGAGTTCCTTGGACAAGATAATGTGTTTGTTTTACTAGTAGAAATCTATGTTGCAGGGAATTACATTTTCCTTATTGGTGAAATGTGTGTCTCAAGGGAATTAAACAGATGATTTATGGAAAAGTGCCTTTTACAGAGAGCCTGGCACATAGTAGGTGCTCAATCACCATTAGTTCTTCTGGCTCCTGCCAGAAGTAACAAAAATCAGGGCACTGGGACTTAGAAGCCTTGCTGCTGCTAATAACAGAAATAATATGATTTATTTTTTCACTACTGTTTGGGGAAAGGCATGTGCTTCATAAATATGTATTGGAAAGTACTTAGCAAATGAGTAGAAATAATAAAAATATGTCAAAGTAAACAGCTCCTATAAATATGTCACTTGGTAGACAAATTAGTGTTTTATTACTACTAAATACTATTGCTCGCCGAAAAGGATTTCAGATTACTTGCACAATGGGTACATTATTGAATGCCTCTACGGAAGGGCACGATAAAGATGAAAAATAGTGATGTTGATAACGCCTAAGGTGAAGGAAGGAGTATGGGTAAAAGCAGCTCTGAGGCCTTGCTTCAGTGATCAGCACATTACTTAGCAGCATTCCAATGATTTACCCATAATATGGACCAGAGAACCCAGAAAAAAAAAAAAAAAAAAAGAGATGCCATGAATCCAGACTATACTGGCTCCAATTAGGGGAATAAGCATACTCCCTTCCAGAACTGAGCATTCAGTTTGTAAGCTATGTTTACAAAACATGTCAGCTCCGGGTCTCACTTCACCTTTGTTCTGGACCTATTACATGCCTGTGGCTATAATTCATATTCAGAGAAGAACGTGGTGGAGAATGTGTGTCTCCAGCACAGCTCACAGACCCATTTCAGAAACAAAAGAGGGTGGACAATAATGGCATGTCTGGAGAAAGGGACCTGGGGAGGGAAGAAAGGAGACGGTAAACACGTTTGTGGAGGAAAAGCCCTGAGTAGACGCACAGAAGATGAAATTGCAGCAAAGCAAAGTTGAAGAAATAGGCAGTCAGGAGAAAAATGTGCACATTCAGTTCAGGTGCAGGGGGTCTCTAGAAGGTAGAGTCCCTTGAGTTCCAGGTTGTAGATGGTGTGGATTACTTAATATGTAGCTCCTCATTGGTAGCAAGCAAATAATAGTACAGAGCTTGCTGAACTGTTCTGAGAGTTAAAAAAATGACACTGGGGCTGGACACTGATGGCACAGTAGTTAAGAACACTGACTGCTCTTGCAGAGGACTGGATTCAAATCCCAGCACCTGCATGGCACCTAACAACCATCTGTAACTCCAGTTCCAGGGGGTCTGGCACCTTCTTCTGACCCCTGTGGGCACTGCATGACATGGGTACACTTACACACATGCAGGCAATACACTCATATACATAAAATAAAAATAATACATATTTTAAAAATAATACTGACACCTTAAAATGACAACCTGGTATGTGCACATAATATTTCACCTCACATTTCTTTTTGATATTCCTTATTATAAAATACAAGGGCTCTGTGGTAGCTCTGTGGTAGAACACTTGCCTAGTATGGGCAAAAATCCCAAACACCAAAAACTTAAATAAATAAAATGCAAATTGCTGAGGAAACCTCTGGGAGGTCTTGATAAGAACTAAAACATAAGAAAATTGTGTCACTAGACACCAGCCAGAAGAATTAGCATTTATATGATTTTCCTGACTAGGCATCTTCTTAGCTCACCGAGTAATGATGCCCTATGCTACCCTGGTGTTTTTTGGTTTACTAAGCCCTTGGTGCATTAGCTCACTTAATCCCCAGGCCCGACCTACTTTTCTGGCATGAGGAAAAGAGTTCAGAAAGGCTAAGTACCTGCTGAAAGGTGCACAGCTGATAAGTGGTGACAGGGTGGCTCCTTGGCAGTCATTTTTATTGTAATACAGTTTTCTCAGCAGTGCTTTCATCTTCCAAAGGTGAAAGCAGGTAGTTCTAGGGAAAAAGCACAGGACATGATGTCCCACAGACCTGGCATTTGAATGCCTATTTGTTATTGTTGTTGTTTGTTCAAGACAGAGTCTCACGGTTCTGGCTGGTCCGGAACCCACAGAAATCCGCCTGCCTCTGCCTCCGGAGTCCTGGGATTAAAGGCATGTGACACCACGCCCAGCCAGACCTGGCTTTTAATGCCTCAAAGTGTGTGGACTTAAATATACCTGAATGGACTGGGTTTCTTCCATTGTGAACTGGGGAACTGTTGTCTTTTCATAGCATTGTCCTGGAGTACAATGACATAGGAAATCGAAGTAACCTTCAAAGTTTTACTATAAAACGAGTTGATGATGTTAAGGGACTCCCTGAAGGTCACTAAGCTTGGGAGATTCGGACTCTTCGTTCCTCAGACTAACCTAGGGTAACCTGCAGGCTGAAGCGCGGACCTGGGGAACCGGCAGCCGGCGGTGCTTCTGCATCCCGAGCCCGGGCTCCGCCAGGGGGCGATCGCGGGGGCCCACGCTCTAGGCCGCCGCGCCCCCGGCTCCTCTCTATGGTGGCTGGGGAGCTGCGCGCTCCCGTGGGGGGCGGGCCCTCGCTGGGGGCGGGAGCGGCCGCGCTGGACCCGAGGAGGGTGGGGGGGTAGACTTCCTGGGGCCGCCCGTGAGGATGTCGCGCCGCCCCCAGGGTGCCCCTCAGCCGCGGAGACGCGGCGGCGGCAAAGGCCGGGATCCGGCCTCTCCCCTCCCAGGTGCGGGCCGGGCAGCGTCCGCGGCAGGTGAGGAGGCGGTGGCCGCGGCGCTGCGGTCGTCCGGGCGCCGGGCCTGGGGTGGGTCCGGCCGGAGGACAGGGGTGCGCCTGGCTGTGCTCTGGGGCGCCTCCTGGGTGTAGGGCGCGGCCTGCGACTCTCGCCGCCCTTCCTTGCGTGAAGTCCCCGCCATCAGGTCACCCCACACCTGTCCGGTTGAAAGTGCCCTCCAAGCATTTCCCCGTGGGTGCCGCAGCTTGAGCGTGTGTCCTCCTTGTCCCCAGTCAGCAGCCCGGTAGGACTTGCTAGCCCGAGGGGAAACTGAGGCAGGTCTTTGGCGGCCTGCTCCTCCCTTTGCAGGAGCTAAGTCCCTTTCCTAGGGGAGGACCCTGCGGACTTCTTAGAAGAGGGAGGCGGCTGCAGGAGGGAGATGGGGAGTTTGGGTGTTTGATGGGGAAGTTTGGGGATGCTGTTCTCCCCTCCTCCCTGCTAGGGTCTGCTCTCCACCACTGGGGAGTCGGTCTCCGTTCCAGATGTGTGTGAGGTTCAAGTGGGGCCCCTCTCCAGCTGGCTGCCCAGGGACTTTTGACCCAGGATGGGGACTAGGTATATCAGGGGAGCCCCGAGCCTTCGCTGGCATCTGCTCAGAGCTTGGTTTCAGTCTGGCAGAAAAGACAGCGTAATTTCTCCTTTTTTGTTGGGCTGTCATTTGTTCTAGGGGAAAAACTGCTTGTGTAATCAAGGAAGAGTGTACCACGTTCCCCTCTACCACGGGGAAAGACTATTGTTAGCTCAGAAATAGGGCTTTACCCACAACTAGCACTTTGTACCTTAGTTAAAAGGCCAGAATGACGCCATGAGCAAACATTCCAGGGTGCTTGTGACCTTATAAGAAACCAGTAGGTTCCTTATGCACATTTTAGCTGGTGGATTGGAGGACGGAAAGACTTCTGTCACCACTGTTACTTCAACTGTTTGAGTCTTGTGGGTTCTTCCAGTGACAGTTCAGTGTACTGTGTGGGCAAGGTTGGTCATGTACTGTGGCATTTTTCTAGGAATGGGAGGGGACTTGGTCCTAGTCTGAGTTTGTTTTAGAGTTCTAGGACTGCAAGCTGGCCATGTTTGCTTTCTGTTCAGGGCATTTCAGGTTTGACAGCTTTGTCCTTTTCCCCTGATTACATTCTTTCACATTCAAAGAAATAGATGGTTACAAGTGTTTCTGAAACTTCATTGCATATTTTCTAATTCTAACTTTCAGAATCCAATGGGAAATTATGGTTTATTTCTTTACAGTTGTCCTTTGCTTAACTTTGAGAACCATTGGATATTGTGTGTAACAGTAGCAGCTTGATGTAGCAGGGCTACCTAATAACTTGATTGTGCTCAAAGATGTCCATATAATCTAGGACACACACGTTTTAATGTTTGCCTAATTACAAAGTCCAGCTCATTAAAACTACGCATATTGATTGACTGTTATCCTGACTATTCACATTGGTATCCAGAGCTGTAAATCCTCTAAATGTACCAATTTAACTAACTGCTAAAATAATAACAGTAACAGAAAGCTATTCTCAGAAAGCTTAATTATTTGTCTTCAAACTTTCTTCACCAAGCCAGTTGACATAAGTGTATTTAGTACCGTCTAATAGAAATGGCTTCTTAAAGAGCTTTTAAAGCAGTAGAAAAGGCATTTTCATTGTCCGTTTAACCAACAGCAGCATCAACAAAAAAACACAATTTCTTTTCTAATTACATGTGCTTTGTGATGTTTAATACAGTCACACTCATCTCTATGGGGTGTCACCTGGTACCTTCTGACCACACCATAAAGCTAAGGAATCTTGGGACTAATTCACTTTGGTTTTTATTCATCTAATAGAATCTTTAATACTGCTATTATTTTAATGATAGATTAGGGATTTTTATACCAGACTTGACTGGCAGTGGCATTTATGTTTAGGGAGAAAAGGGAAAGATTTAACTTCTGCACCTTAGAATTTTATCTACAATACAGTGTTGGGGTATAAGTTAGAGTTTGATGGGAATAGATAGTTTAGGTGGCTGTACAGTCTCAGGGAGGAGCTGCTTCACATTTATTGTTTGGAGATGATCGCTCATTTGGTGATGGCTACTCTGTGTGTGTGTGTGTGTGTGTGTGTGTGTGTGTTTACAGGGAGGTGGGGTGGAACCAAGGGCTTTGTACATACTAAACACATGCTCTAACACTGAGCTATAGCCATAGCTCCTTGGTTATTTTTGGCTCCTTTGGTTATATTGGCTACTAGTCATTACTTGATGTTTATTTAAGAAAGATTCTGGCAACTGTGAAGTCCATCTTTTCATATACAAATACAAACTCCCATTCTTTTAATAGGGAAATGTTCCTTTCACTTCCTTGTTTTGTGACTTTATATCAATTGTGGAGTTTTAAAATCTTAAACCAGTCAGGCTCTTAGTGAGCCATTTGGTTACTTGTCACATAAAGGCTTTTTCTGATAGGTAGTAATTGACTTCATCTGTTTTCAGTCCTTAGCTCTCCCAATTCCCAGAATTTAACAGTTGCTATACTCAGGCTGTGGTCACATCTAATCCTGTTAGGTTGGTCTTAGTTTAAACCCTTTATCTTTTTTCTTAGGATGTTCAAGAACTTCCTCCCCTGCTTTTCTTATTCACATTTTGGATACTTGGGAGCTTGTTTACATCTGAAGTGGAGCTAAGCTGTTGGTTAAGAGTCCTGCATGTTTTTAAGCATTTCTTTTTACAAAGCAAGCATAAAATCTGCATTTCTTGGGGGGTGTGGGGGGGTACTCTTTGAATTTGATTGTAAAACAGAAGCTGGTTTTTCCAGCTTGCTGCCCTTAGGAAATCTGCTTTAAACCTTTCCTTCTTTTCTGGTTTTGCCTGTACTATGACTAGTCTGTAGTAGTTAGTGTTGATCCAATGGCTTTGGGAGATCCCAAAGTCTCCTGAGTCATCAAAGGAAGGTCACATTTTGTTCAGTATAACTTTAAACACAGCTTGTTTTATTGCAAGGAGTTCCCCAAACTCAGTCACTCCTTGAAAGATTCTGTACCTGGCAGTTTGTAACTTTGTCACCCAGGCATTCTTGAAAAAGGCTGATCTCCTAGCCCCACCTCCTGGAGATTTTGAGTCAACTTGTGATGTGCATTTTGAAACCTCCATCTATCTGATTTCCAAAAGGCTCTCCAAGTGCTTCTGATATGCACTACTTTGGGAACCATGGTACTGTTGCACTGATATAAATATGTATTTACAACATAGTACAGAGAACTATGTAAAATAAAATTTTATTATCTATACATCAAGTCCTAAAGAAACTTGAAAACTGGGGTTCACTTTAAAAAATTTTAAAGTTGAAATTGAATGCACCCAATTCTTAAATGGATAGCTCCTTCTGATAACATTGCCCTGTTATCCTGAATGTTAGATTGCTAGAATTACCACAAGGCCCCTCTGCTGTATTATCTAATAGGAGTCATGAGGGAGGGATTTTGATGAAAGTAGTTTTCTCTATCCGGTGAATGGACAAATGGGTGATAATGCAGAAACAGCTGGAGGTCTGACTAGGTAGTGGAATGTGGTTGTGATCAGTTTAGGTTGGAAGAGATGCTTCAGGATTTTCTGTGTATGGTTTTAAAATAAAGCCAGTATGATAGTTATTTCATCTTTTACAGCCCAAGTCATGGGTTTTCTGCAGAGTTCATTGAAGGAAGAAAAGTTGCTTAAGTCTAGAAACATCTGAGTTAAAACTCAGATGAATTAGTCACTAGATATGCCAGAGAGTTAAACATGGCCTTAAGTAACAGACTAACTGGGCTAGCAAGGTGACTCAACAGATAAAGACAATTGCCGCCAAACCTGAGGACCTGTGTTCAATCCCTGGAACCCACATGGTAGAGGTAGAGAACTGATTCCCAAAAGTTGTCCTCTGACCTCCACACTTCAGCACACACACACACACACACACACACACACACACACACAAATGTAATAAAAGTTAAAAAAAGAAAGAAAAAAGAAAGAGACTTAGTTTGAATCCCAGCTCTTTCACTTCCTAGCTGCATGAGCTTAAGCAAATTACTGAACCTCTGTGAACTTTATTATTTATTATTTTTATTCTATGTATTTGAGTGTATTGCCTGCATGTATATAAGTGCACCCATTTGCAATGCCGGTGGAAGTTGGAAGAGGGTGTTGGATCCTGTGGAACTGGAGTTACAGACCGTTGTTAGCCATCATGTGGGTGCTGGGAACTGAACTTGGGTCTTCTGCAAAGAGCAGCGAGTGTTCTTAACCACTGAGCCATATTTCCAGCTCCTCTTCTATTTGTTTTGAGACAGGGCCTCATTATTTAGACCAGGCTGACCTCAAATTTACAGAGATCCACCTGTCTCCGCCTCCTTACTGCTGGGTTAAAGGCATGCACCACCTCACCACCTTTGAGACGGGGTCTCACTGTGTAATTCAGGCTGACCTGGAACTCACAATTCTGCTTTTGCCTCCTAAGTGGTGTCTGGAGCTTGAACCACAGGCCTCATACATATTTGGCAAGCACTGTGCTTCTCCAACTATATTTTTATTTACTTATTTGACATAGTTATACAGGATGGCCTTGAACGTGCCATCATTCTCCTGCCTCAGCCTCCCAAGTACCTGGGGTCATAAGACTGCACCACACCCAGCTAAGATATCTTTTAAAATCCAGCCTTCTTTATATGTCTTTCCAGGAATATTTACCCAGGCAGGTCTTGTAGAAAGTACACGGACAAGTGAGGACTAAAGAACCAGAGAGTATTAGTACAAAAAATGAGTCATGGGACAATTAGCAATAGTTTAGAAGAATTTTTCAGAGTGTGTAGAGTGTTGGCAAGTGCCCAAAGTTAGTGTCTGTAGGAATAAATTAATAACATCCAAATTCTGTTCTATGTATTTGGACAGTAGCCCAGAAACTCAGATTATGTTTAGGATGCTTTGAGGGTAGCCCTTCTACGGAAAGCCTGGCATCCATTTCTTTATCTTCCCTTTCCTCTTTTGGTTTTTTTTTTTTTTTTTTTTTTTTCCCCTCCTCTGTCTTTCAGGCTGCCCTCTTCTTTCAACTTGCTAACCATGCCATAATAATTATAGGCTGGGTCCTTGAAACTCGGCTGGAAGAGTTTGTTGGTTGCTAACACCTGTCTCCCAGCTAAATGAATAGCTCTTTTGTGGGTAGGATGTTAAAGAAGCTGATTAGTACAATAGTGGCCTAAAGGGCCTATTAATGATACAGCCTATGTAAATCATGAGGTGATTTAAAGCCATTTTAAGGATTTGTTTCTTACACTATATTTTTTATATTGGATTATGATGTCAGCTGAATTTTTGCATGTAACCTATGAATCTGCTTTGTGCCTAAACAGACTCATTTCTGTCATATTGATTGGGAATCATTTATATTCTATAGAAGTGCCTGCCCTTAAGGGCCTTTGCATTGTTCAGTAAATGTCTAGTGTGTAATACAATTAAAGTTTTGTTCACTGAGCTGCTGACATAATTAGTTTAATTTCTGCTCCTTTATATAGTCCTGTTGGCAGCTGGAAAATTAAAATACTAGATGTTGCATAAAACTGCTTTTTTGAGGGGTTATTTTACTGTCAGTTGAATGGACTTAGGCCCCAGGGTACATTTTTTAAGATGTCTTATTCAACTTGCCTGTAATAGTCTCCCTCTCTGTATAGAATTAATGTATTAAGACACATAATTGGCTATTTAAACATTCAGAAGAGACAGTATTTGGCCTTTTACCCCGTGATTATATTTCTTTCCTATATCTCTTTTGAGGAAATGTGGGTAATTTTTGGAAACTCTTGAGTATATTACAGCTACATGAGCACATGAACTTTGCATGGACTAGAGAATGGAGTGGTTCTCTCTGATAAGCTGTATTATTTAGTTCTCTCCCCAAATGGTCGGTCTGTTCCTTTCAGATCATAGCACTTGCAAACCTGATGTGAAGTAGAAAGGCTGTGGTGCCTGCTAAATCCTCTCATGGCTTTTTTTGTATGTTTCACAGAAATGTCTTCTCTATTCGGTGACCAGACTTGCTCTCAAGGAGGCTTTACATTTAATTATTCTAATCCCCACTTAATTTCCTGCAGGATTCTTAGGGAGATTCTCACAAGCTGATTTCATGGCTATGACCTGCACAGACTTTCATCTCTGTTAAGGCTGCCAACCTTTTTTTTTTTTTTTTTTTTTTTTAAATGAAAAATGACCTTGGTCTGGTAATTTCTCCATTGTCCTTTCCAATAAAAAGCAAAACTTTCCTGCTCTCTCAGCAGCCTTTTCAGATGAGCACATTGAATTTTTGTGTGTAGGGGGGGTGGAGTGGGGGCTGCCAAGTGGCAGATGGGACAAAGACTAGGTTTTGTTATGCAGCCTAGGCTGTTGTCTACCTGGTGGGTTTAAGTGATTCTTCTGCCCCAACCTCCTGTGTAGTTATGAATTTTTGATTTTGCTGGTTTGGTGTCACTTTGTCAAACTGTTCCTCTCTGAAGCTCCAGGCCGCTCAAGTTTAACATTCACGTGGCTTTTCTAGAGTTGCCTTTAAAGAGGTGGTTCCATTGCCTCAGGAATGCAGGGTGATCAGCGCTCCCTGGCACCACCACTGTTTGTTACCATCCATCTGGTTCTGAGAAGAGGGGAATTTACCCTCTTTAAACCAGTAGGGTTTGCTGAAATTTTTGAACTGTCCGGATCTTCTTTAAGGAAATGCTGCCTAGTCACCCAGACACGTCAGGAAGTTAGGCTAAGTAGAGGCTCTACTGGCCTCTCAGAGGTTAATTGAAATTCATTAGTAATCTGCATCCCTGTTTATTTGCTGGATTATGTTAAAAGATCTGAAAGGAAAAAGAAGAGTTTTTTGTCAATGGAGTACACCCTTCCCCCATCCGCTTTCTCCCACTCTTTTGTCTCTGAGGCTTTCCAGTTTTGGGACAGATCACATATGTGTACACTGACTTTGTGGTACATAAATCAGCATTATTTTATAATAAAATGTTTAGGAAAGAGTGCCCCCTTCCATTTTCCTGGGAGACTTTTTACTTCAACTGTGACTAGGATAATCTGCCTTCTAGGGCTCTTAACGGGCGAGTCAACTGAAATTCAGCTGGTTTGAGGGATAGTCAGGGATGATTCTCTGGTTTTTGCAGATATGCAGCCATTATTTGGACAGTTTCGATTTTGTATCTTGGAGTAGAGAGGAATTGAGGCTAAAATTATCTACAAGGGGGTGGGAAAGAATCAGTTTGTCTTCCTCTCTTTCAGCATTTTGGTCAAGACTAGATTTAGGTGCTTTCCTTGGTCATTTTATCAAATACCAATGGAAGAGTTTGCATAATCCTTCTACATTAGAGTTTAGGTGTTTACTGAGTGGGAAGAAGAGGGGAATCAGAACGGTCTCAGAGAGCTTGACAAAGGGCCCCCTCCACCTTCCTGGTCCACCCTTAGTCATATGGTTGGGCTGAGCACTCTGGGTGACTGAATCATCACCCCACTTCCACTGGCCCAGCTCACTGCTTCCTAACTCTGCACTGTTGACACAGTTGTAGACCAACTGCTGGAAGAATAGTGACTGAAAACAGCAAGCAGTGCTGCATTGTCTCTGCAGGTGGCTTTCATCAGATGTCTTTTGTTTGCGTTTTTGTTTTTGTGAGACAGGGTCTCACTGTATAGTCCTGGTTTGGTTGGAACTCTATGTAGACCAGGCTGGCCTTGAACTCAAAGAGATCTGCTTGCCTCTGCCTCCTGAGTGCAAGGATTAAAGATGTGCCCCACCACACCAGCAGAGTTCAAATTACATTTACTTGATGAAATCTTTGAGTTTTTTTATATAGTGTACCAGTATCTCTCTCCCCCTTTTCCTTGCCACCCCACACCCTCTTTGCCTCCCTTTTTGTTTTGTTCTGTTGAGATAGGTCCTTACTGTTTTGACTAGGCTGGTCTTGAGTTTTCTCTGTAGTCCAGGCTGGCCTCCAACTTATGGTGATTCTCCTAGCTCTGCCTCCCAAGTGCTGAGATTACAGATGTGCACCACCACACCTGGCTTCAACATGTTTCTTTTACTACCAAAAACCAATACAGAAAATGAAAATATGTTAGCAGTTATATCTGTCCATGGTGTTATTTGTAGAAATGCTCAAGATAGCAGCCTGGAATCTTTCTCCTTATCTCATCTTTTTAGAAATAACACAAATAATAAAATAAGCCTCTAGAGCTTGGGTTTAGTTCAGTGGCAGAGCTCTTGCCTAGCATATGGGAAGCACTGGGTCTGGTCCCTAGCAACATGTACACACACACACACACACACACACACACCACAAAGCTTGGATTTTGTGGGAGAGGTAGTTCTGAATATCATGTCAGGAAACTATGTTTTGATGTCATTGATACAGGGAGAATGTGGTCCTCCCTCCCAGAGGTTTCTTATTCTTATTCATAAAATAATTTAAGAATGAACTCAAGCAGAAGCATTAGGACAATTTTATTAGAGTTTAAGGAAAGGCTGGGCATGGTGGTACACACCTTTAATCCTAGCACTCCCGGAGGCCAGCCTGGTCTACATAATGAGTTCCAGGACACCTGGGGCTACTGAGAGACCCAGTCTCAAAAACTAAAAAGAAAAGTTCACCACCCATTAAAGCACTAGGTATTCTGCCCGTCTCTTTAGCATGATCCAAGGTAAACCCAGCTTCCTAGGGCTGGTCCTGTGACCGGGTGATCTAGCAAAACTGGAAAGCTGGATCTTCATCCAGGCCAGAGATTCTGTTCTCCTGGCCAGCCTTCTCCCAGAGGGCTTTTTGCTATTATAAACGTCATGGCATGTAGGTGTTTGTTTTGAGGCAGGGTTTCACTGAGAATGGTCTCTAACTTGCCATTGTCCTCCTGCCTTACTTTCCAAGTGCTGAGATTACAGGTGTGCGTTAAATTTTTTAAAAATTTATATTTTTTATGTGTAGAAGTATTATGTATGTGTGTGTGCTCCCTGTGCATGCAGTGCCCATGGAGATCAGAAGAGGGTGTTGAATCCCCTGGAAGTTAAGGATGGTTGTTCGCTGCCATTAGGTGCTGGGAACCAAACCCAGGTCCTCGGCAAGAGGAGACATTGTTCTTAATTGCTGAGTCATCAGTCTAGCCCCCCAGATTTACATTTTAACATCATTTGGTCTCCCTAATCAAAGTTACCTTTTAAAAGAGAAGGTTGAAATTTGCTGTTATATACAGCAACTGTTATAAAAGTATTAAAATACTTTGTATATGTTTTAACGTGCTATAAAACAACACCTTCATTGGAGATAACACACATTGTGACTTTTTTGGGGTGGGGTCTTTTTTGAGACCGGGTCTCCCTGTAGCCCCAGCTGTCCTGGAACTCACTATGTAGACCAGGCTGGCCTTGAACTCACAGAGATCCGCCTGCCTCTGCCTCCCAAGTGCTGGGACTACAGGCATGTGCCACCATGCCCGGCTACACTGTGACTTTTTATTCCTAAAGATTATATATCTCAAATTTTGGTTTGTATCAAAATGTTGTTGCTTCTTGAAAATGCAGATTCCTGGCTCCTAACCCAGGCCTATCCATTTGGAAGTGAGATGGTAGCATCTATTAGATTCCACTTGAAGAAAGTATTTCTGGGGGGGGGGTGGGAACCATACATATTCAAAAAACCAAAAACAACAGATTGAGAAATGTTGATGTTAGATGGCTACCTTTATCTTACCTTTATCTTAAGGCTCAGAGAAATAGAGACGCGGCTTCACTTAGGTCTCCAGCTAGTTAGGTCACTCTTGGCAGATCACAGTCAAGTCCTCTGTCTCCAAATGATGGGGGCTGCTTCCCTGCACTACAGCAGCATGCTTCAGTACTGCTTTTGAATCAAAAGCTGTAGGATGGTGAGAGCAAGGGTACTTTGTTTTCTCAGAACAGCAGTGATCAAGTGGCACTTAGTGGTGTGAAAAGTTAGTATGTCCTAACCTTCTGTGGTAAAGAACCAACTTTGTAAAGGGCCATCACCCCCCACACCCAGAGTGTTGCCAAACATTTTTGTAAAGTACAAGAGAAAAACTATGCACTTGAATGTCACAGCAATGTCAGAGTGCTGTGAAAATATCTAAATGTTTATGTGATTTTCTGTTTATCTTGACATGGACCTCTGACAGTCTGGAGCATACTTTGAATAGTATTGTTGTAGGTGGTTCTGAGGACATCTTAGGAACCTGACATCAGTCACAGGTCCTTGATTATTTTCTCCAGATGTCACATGTAACTGTAGCAACCAAATGAGACTGCTGTTCTTTCCCGAAGGCAAATGCTCCATCACCTGGGGACTTACCAGGTCAGAACTGAATTTCATTGCATCATGGGGATTAGGTAAGGGACATAGTATATTTAAGAGAAAATTGATAGAACCTGCACTTTGTGCCTATATCAGGAGGCATATTCAGCTCTTTTGACTAAATATTAGAGTTTCCAACTTCTTGGCCTGTAATAAAGATACTTAGAAAATTGAAAAAAAAAATGAAGTTGTAGTGTATGTAGTTTCTTTGAGGCACTTGGGTTTGTTTTTTCCCCGCTGACCTTTATGAGTAGTATAGGAGGAAGCATTAATTTGTCTGGCTGTAATGTCAAAATTGGTGTCTATTTGGAGCTGAGGAAAACACCCTCCGTGCATGCTTGCTTGTGTTGGTTGGTTGGTTGGTTGGTTGGTTGGTTGGTTGGTTTGATTGGATGAAATGTGGAACTTGAGAGAGGGTTGGAGCCATTTTGGGGGAGTTAAACAATAATGAAGCTGTTTGGATGTTTGCAGGGAACACAGCTTTCTGTGTCTGGACTTTGCACTGGAGAGTTTCAATTGTTCAGAAGCAGAGCTGGTTAGAAAATACAGCTTCTGTGACTCTAGACAGCTGTCTAAACTTCTGGCTCTGCCCTGGCCTTTGCACAAGCATTGCTTAACACTATTGGAAACAATTTGTGTTTCTGATTCCAAAAATGTCTGTGGTTCTGTACTGAATAGATGAGGAAACTGGAAGGGGAGAAAGGCATTGCATGTGTCCAGGTAGTTCAAGTGTTTCTCTTAGAGGTCTCTAGAGGAGAAGTAGTTTATGGGATTGACCTTGGGCCTGTCTTCCTCCTAATGACTAGTCTGTAGGACAGCATGCTGTAGACTGTAAACCAGCCTACAAAGGACTTTGGTTAGTATAACTTCAATTAGGAAAGATGGATGGGGCATATGAGTAAGGGGACAGATGTCTTTGAAAGGCTCTCTGCCTGCCATGTGAAGTCTTGAATTTTGACTTTGACCATTTCCTTTGTGCCAGATGTATTAAACTGTCTCTACAGCCCCCTTTCCTATTGAAATCGTGTTGGCCACAGGAGTTTGGGAAGCATTGGATGTGCTCAGCAGGATTTTACTCATTCCATTGTGTAAGGTGATCCTTTTTTCTGAATGAAATTGCCTGCATTCTTCAGTAGGTGTTAGGAGAAGGCTTGTTTTTATCTGGAAATAGAGAATCTTGTGTAGGACTGTCAGAAGACTGGCATTTCTTTTGCTATGTGTTACTTATCTGTGTCATATTTTACTTGTATAAGAGGCACCGACACAGTGTGCTGAAGGTGTAGCTCCGTGGTAGCCTATACAAGGCACAGGTTCTTTCCTAGCACCACAGAACAAAACAACAAAACTGCAACACAACACACATTGTGTGCCAGGAATTTTTACTATATGAACCCATTTAACCCTCCCAACAATCCAATGGGTTGAGTAGTTGCTATTTCCTGTGTTCCATGGATATGAAAATGCTGCATAGATAAGGGGCAGGCCTAAGGCCACACAGCATTAAAACTGCAAAATCTGAGTGTAAGTGGTTGATTGAGTGCTCAGCTCCTAGACTAGCACTGCCTCCCACTCTCTTAGTTCATCTAGTACTAATACTTTTCAGACCAAGTCTTTACAAATAGTTTTAAGCCCACATTATATGAAATGGAAACTATCTGTTTATACTTAGGCCACCTCCTGTGGAATGGTATTTAAAATGATATATTTGTTCCTTGTTTTAGTAGTTTAGTTTTATTTAGTCCTAAAGAATTATTTTATCATTTATTCCTAATCCTAAAATTTTAAATGTATTTGATAAAAGCCAGGCACCCTTAAAAGCATATTTGGCTAAATATCTACAGCTTTGGTTTACAGAAGAATTTGTTGGTAGGGCTTCAGATTATTATTATTTTCTTTTATGTACACGTCTTCCTGTTTGCCAAATTGAAGCCTGCATAAGATACATAGAGCGAGTGCCCGTGGGCCATCATGCTGTAAGTGATGTTAGTGGAATAAATGGTGATAGGTCATTTCAGTAAGAAGCGTTAATCAGGGCTAGAGAGATGGCTCTGTAGTTAAGAGCACTGGCTGTTCTTCTAGAGGACCTGGGTTTTGTCCCAGCACCCACATGGCAGCTGACAACCCTTTACAAATATGCAGGCAAACACTCATACACATAAAAATAAGAAAAAATAAAAGAAGCACTGATCACCATGGAAAGTAAAACTTGGTTATTATGTGGGCTCAAGAGAAAATAGATTTTTAATTTTTTCCTAACCTCCCCTAGCATCTGAAAGGCCCTGCTAGGAAGCAACTGTCCAAAATGTGACAGTCTCACTCTCTGGAAATGCTCTGACACTTCTGCAAGTAAAGCTGTCTTTAGTAAGCAGCCTGTCCTGTAAATGAGACACCACATACTACAGTTTACTTGTCTAACTGATCTGGTTCTCAGATGGCTTTCCTATTGGTCACTCAACTGCCAGCTCAGCAGAGTCCTTTATGTGTGGGGTGCTTTGCTGCCTTCTGGTCCATTGCTCCTGGTTATGGGGGAAATCAGAGAAAATTGCCAGGAGCGATAAAACACAGGCAAGGCCTGAGTGTATCTTCCTGATTAAAGAATCTTTCTAATCCTTGCCTAGCAAAGGACTGCCTGTAAAACAATGAAACATGTTGTGCTTGATCAACTTCTTTTCACCTTTCTTATTGGTAGATAGTTCACTGATTGTACCTTTTTAAATTTTCTTCTTTTTCTTTCTTTCTTTTTTTTTTTTTTTTTTTATTTTGTTTTCCAGGGTTGATTGATTAACTGCTTGATTTTTGCAGTACTGGAGACTGAGAATAATG
>NW_008351176.1:1435543-1457349 GCF_000622305.1 Nannospalax galili
AATTTTTTTTAATTCCAAAGAGAGGCAATTTTTAACACACTTTTCCAGAAATAACTTGAAGCAGGTTACATAGAAATATATATGCAATCAAGTTTAAGTTGGGAAAAATAGGAATAAGAAATCAAAGACTAAAGGGTTTCCAACATGGGGTCAGCTTTGGTAGAATAATGAAGGTTTCCATTAACTCTGTTCTTTTATTTTTGGAAAATCCTAACTAATTTATTGGGCTTGCTAACAGAGCATAGGGTGGGGGCTTATTTACAGAAGAGTGGGCACTCTCCCCCCATTTACAGCTACACTGGAAAGTCTACACTCAAATATAGATCCTGTGACTTCCCCACAGCTAAGGCGTTCTTGGCTTATATATCCTTAGCCCCTCCCCCACATGCAGCTAAGGTTGACTGATTGAGTGGGAGGGGTAACTGGCTCCCCTCAACTCCTTGATGAGTGTGGGAAGGAGGTGTGACTATAGCTTCTAGGTAACACTCCACCCCTTCCTCCTGCTCTTACATCCTTCCACCAACCTCTTCTGCAAAAGTCCCTGAGCCTTGGAGGGGCGATAGGTGTAGGATGATCTTCTTCCCATTGTGGCAAGGCGGCACTGAACTTTGGGGTCTCTGCATCATCTGTTTTGAAAAGTGTTCAACATCATTAGTAATTAGGGAAATGTAAATTAAATGGGCTGTTGGCCCATTTCAGTGGGATTCCATCATTATAAAAACACAGACAGGGGCTGGAGAGATGGCTCAGCGGTTAAGAACACTGGTTGTTCTTGAAGAAGACCAGGGTTCGACTCCTAGCACCCACATGGCAGCTAACGGCTGTCTGTAACTCCAGTCTTAGGGGTTCTGACAGCCTCTTCTGACCTCCGTGGGCACTGCATGACACAGGTGCACTTACCTACATGCAGGCAATACATGCATACACATAAAATAAAAATAATAAATAAAATTAAAAAAAAAAACAATAAGAAGCAAGAACATCTAAACAGTGGCTGCTATAATAACTTAGGGCCATAAACACAAATACTTGCATTATATCCATCTAACAAAACAATTGCAGTGGCTTCCCCACTGGGGTTTATATCCTCCCCTGCCACAGGGGGTTGGCCTGATCTACAGTACCAGATGTGTGTTCCACCTCTAGGAGTGGGCATTATATCCAGTCGAAAATTTGCTGGTTGTACATACACTAGAAGTGCCACTATTGCACCAGCAGGAACATCTTGTTTGGCATGTTGATACTGCAGCACGTGAGGTCCATAGTTGAGCAGAATTATAGGGGACAGTTCTCCCCCAGTCATCTGCATGTCGCCTTCTGGCATTATGAAAGCCACCCATCCAGTGGCAGAGAGTTTCCATCTTTGTCCAAGCATAATTTCTTCCTGTCTCGTGCTTGTCTTCAGCAATAGGGTTTTACCGTCCACTTCCAGTGTACAACTGACACTATTGGCAATGGCCTTTATTGTTTTGGGGATCTCTAGTGTCCCGCAGGCCAACAGTTCCTAGGGGACAACTCACCTCTGGCACTAGGATTTTCATTTAACAGCTGTATGGCTTTCTTCCATCCCTGTATGGTTCCTTCTGTGCTTAAGGCCTTTTTAAAAACTGTCTCAATTTTTTCCCCTTTATTCCCATAGTTCTTCGTATAGCCTTCCTTTCCCTCTTCCCCTTTACCCGCTTTTTGTATATTTCTCCCTTAGTAACACCTTTATCCTACTATTCTCTCAGATTCCTTCTTTCCCTTTACCTCCCTGGTTCCCTTCCACAAATCAGGGAAACCATAAATCTTTTGATTTTCTGAGTCTGTGTTACTTCACTTAGTATAACAGTTTCTAGATTCATCCATTTACCTACAAATTTCATTATTTCATCTTTCTTTACTGCTGAGTAGAACTCCATTGTATAAATGTACCACATTTTTGTTAAACACTCAACTTAGGTTGCTTCCATCTCTTAGCTATTGTGAAAAGAGCAGCAACAAACTTGGTTGTGCAAGTGTCTCTGCAATAGGGTGAGTTCTTTGGGTATATACCAAGGAATGGTATAACCAGGTCATATGGTAGTTTTTAAAAAGTTCTCCACACTGCTTTCCATAGGGGTTGAACAAGTTTGCAATCCCACCAGCAGAGAATGAGCATTCCCCTTTCTCCATATCCTCACCAACATTTGGTATTATTTGTTCTCTTGATCTTAGCCAGACTGACTGGGGTAAGGTGACATCTTAAAATGGTTTTAATTTGTATTTCCCTAATTACTAAAGTTGTTGAACACTTTTTAAGATGTTTCTTAGCCATCTTTTATTTCTTCCTTTGAGAACTCTGTTTAGATGTTAGCCCATCTTTTAATTGGGTCATTTGTTTTCTTGGTTCTTTGTTTTTTGAGTTCATTATATATTCTGGATGTTATACCTCATAAGATGGGTCACTGGTAAAGATTTTTTTCTCACTCTGTCGGCTTTCTCTTCACTTTCTTGATTTTTTTTTTTTTTTTTTTTTTTTTTTTTTTTTTTTTTTTAAAAAAAAAAAAAAAGAGGACGATAAGTGATTGTCGGCCTTAATTCCTGAGCAACTGGTATCCAATTCAGAAAGTCCTTTCCTACACCTATATCTTGTAGGTTACTGCCAATGTTTTCTTCTGATAGTTTCAGAGTTTTGAGTTTCACATTGAGGTCTTTGATCCATTTGGAGTTGACTTTTGTGCAAGGTGAAAAATGATCTAATTTCATTCTTCTGCAGGTGGAGATCCAGTTTTGCCAGCACCATTTGCAGATCCACCTGCATCTCCCTCCCAAGTGCTGGGATTAAAGGTGTGTCCCACCCAGGCAGGTCTCTGTGAGTTCAATGCCAGCCTGGTCTACATAGTGAGTTCCAGGCCAGCTGGGGCTTTTTTAAAAGCGCTGGGTCAGAGTTCTTTCCTGTAACCCTTGTTGTTTGTTCTCTTATAAAAGGAATGGCAGAGGTATGTTTTTAGAAAAATTAAAGTTTTTATTTTGTATTACATTTTAATTAAAAATTTTTTTATTTTTTTTTTAAATTTTCTGTGTATGCATGTATTGCCTGCATGTAGATAAGTGCACCCATGTCGTGCAATGCTCACGGAGGTCAGAAGAGGCTGTCAGATCCCCTGGGACTGGAGTTACAGACAGTTGTTAGCTGCTATGTGGGTGTTGGGATTCGAACCCAGGCCTTCTGCAAGAACAACCAGTGTTCTTAACCTCTAAGCCATCTCTCCAGCCCATCAAGGTTTTATTTTTTAAACTGATACACGAGAACATAAAATTGTGCATATTTATGGGGTGCTGTGATATACATTGTGATATACATGTATACATTGTGACCCCGGTCAGTCAGGTGAAACATATCTATCTTCTTAAACATCATTTCTTCATGGGAAAAACACTCAAACTCTTCTAGCTTTTTGAAATACGTAGTGTATTATATTATCATTATGTCTAGTCACCAAGCCTCTTACTTCTGTCTAACTGCTGTTTAGTACCCATCTATCAACCTCCTCATCTCTCCTTCCCTTAACGTCTAAGGGCCTAAAGAAGATAAGTTTTATTCATTGTTACATGGGTTTGGGTTGAAATAAGGCTGCAGCTTTATTTGCCAGTAAATCAGGAGACTCCTGGATGTTAGAATGTATATCCACTTTATTATAAATAATGTATCATTTTATGATGATAGCTCTTGCTGAACCTTGGGGGAAGTGGGAGCTGTGAGCACAGTCATCTTCAGAGAATGTGTGGTCCTCTGGGTATTGTTTACTCATCAACTGCTTAGTCAGATGGAATGTTTTCTTAATGCTACCAAAATGCACAGTTCACTCTATTTTGAAATCATTTCTTCGGTCTTCTCCCCCTCTTCCATTACTCTGATTACTTTGATGTGACATTCAAGCTGTACAGTTGTATCCTTTTATTTCCATAGCCTACAGAAGCCAGTTTGATGATTAACTGCAAGGGAACAGGTAATTGTATCTACCTGGCTAGAAATCGCACTTAAAGATGACATCCACATTGACAAAGGCCTCCTAGACTTGGGGATGTGAACAAAGATAACTCAGTTCTTTGGTATTTTTAGTGGAAACCAGGATGAAAGTTTTGGAAGTTTGGCTTAATGGAGATAAGGCATGTACATTAGGGGGTGGCGAGTTTGTGAATATGTGTGTATATTTGGGGAGGAGAAGAATCCAAAGTATTAGTAAAGAATTAATGAATTCAGACAGTCTACCATTGAGTTTTGAGAAGAGGGTTCCAGGGGTTAGACAAGTAATAGGACATGAACCCAATTGTCACTTCATAATGCAGGCAGTAGAGTTGTTTGGGTGATGGGATTTGATGATGGGGCTTCTTCCTTGCCCTTTTTGTGTATTAGCAGCTCAGGAAGAAAACTAAGACATAGCCCTGTGTAGAAAATTACATCCGTCAAATGGCTCTAAGGTTTCCATCACCAAGTTTCTGAAATGAGCTGCCCAAGACAGAAATTTGAGCATGTTGCTGACTTCTTTTCTCCTGGTCCTGTCATCAGGTCCTCAGACTGTCTTGACAGCTTCGAGTTCTTTTGTTGCTGCATGCTTGCTACTTTTTCAGTTTTTCTAGGAATTTAGTATTTCATTGTGCCTGAGATAGGCAGTTGCTAGTCTCGATATTGAATACCTTTCCTGAGCTATGAAGTATTAGACAGTAGTGGATAATAAAGTACCCACAACTACATTATAGAACAGGTTCTGGTGACTGTACCAGGGGGACAGACTGGGGTGGCATGCCCTCATTCTGCTCAGGGTTGTTTGCCGCATAGTGCCGAGAAGCAGGTTGAGCCTCAGCTGGGCCAATTCCTGTATCTGAATATGAAAGTGGCTCGTTAACGATTAAAGGGACCTCCTAGTCCTTCTGGCCCCAAGATGGAATGATCTCTGCCATGGCGACAGCATCTTTCTCCCAGGAGAGGCCATTTTATACAGCAGGTTTGTGCTTCCAAATGCTACAGAGAGCTGCGCTGGCCGATACTGTGGCGATAGGTTGACATCTGGGCACTCTCAAGACATATGAGCTGTATAGCATCCCATGGTTTGAATTTCTGGGAAAACTGCCTCATCAGGAAGTCAAAAGCCTCAACTTTGGACCTGTCCCTATGGGGGAGGTTTCTACCTTTGTTTCATTTGACTGTTCCGTGAGGTCAAGTGAACTTTAATTTTCACGCTATAAAAATTCCATTAAGTCCCTTGTACTGTATCCCAGGTGTGAAAATGTCTCAGTGCAACAAGACTGCTGGTGACAGTTAAGGTCCTTAATAGTAGTTAGGATAATTGTCTTTGGAGATTTGAGAAAAATAATGGCCCAACCAAGAAAATAATAACAGTTCACTGACATTCTTTGTGGTTCTTGATGGGTAAGAACAAGGACCTGCTCATTGTGACTACTGTTCATGGTAGTCTTTGAAAAAAAAAAAGTACTTCATTTTACTCCAAACAGTGCTTTGGGAAAATAGTTGTAACCTGCTTCTCAAAGGACCATCCCAGGCTGTCTGCATCCAAACCACTTGGGAGAGGGAGGTATTTATTTAAAAGTCCCATTCTGGGGCCTCTTCACTTCTGTTAATTTAGAGTGTCTGAAGGACTGGGATGGGAAATTATCGGTTTCTGTGAGCATCCTTGTTGGTTCTTAAGCAGCCCTAGAGTTGATTCTTGACTATCCTAAAGTTTACTTCATTTTTCCTGCTTAATTTCTGTAATTTGTCAGATGATAGATATTTGCATGGCACCCATATTATTTTTCTTAAACAGTAGGTACTCTTGTTTATAAAAGGGCAGCAGAGATAATAGCCTTCACATCAAAGTTTAGAATTTGGCAATGCTCCTAATTATCAACAAGAGAGACAGCCACTTGTACCTGGAAATTTGGTTTATTGATTCACTTTCAGAAAAAGGATACACATGTAAGATTAATTTTATTAAGAAGAAATGCACTGGATGTGTGGTAGCACATGCCTATAATCTCGGCTTTCAGAAGACTGAGAGAGAAAGATCATGAGTTTGAGGCCAGTGTGGACCTCAAACATATAATACCCTGTATCCAAAAAAAAAATCAAAAACTGCTAAAATTAAAGATGACTGCTTTGTGATCCTTGTTCCCCCCTTGCTCCACTTGCACTTTCCTCCCTGGATATGTGGTCTTCCCAGTCCTTTTTGCATAGACTTGTTAATTTTGATGGATTTGGAAGCCTAAAGAATCTCGAGGAATGAATATTTTAATTTTTTTGTTGTTAATAGTGTGTGTAATATTAAGGTCTATTGCAGAAAAATGTCATTACATACTTAGTCCAAGTAAAACAATGTATGTGAGTATATGCAATTTTAAAAACTTTAAATTTTGTGTGTGTGTGTGTGTGTGTGTGTGTGTGTGTGTGACGGGGGCAGATCAGACAACAATGTTTTGGGAGTTAGTTCTTTCCTCTACCTTGTTTTGAGGCAGGATCTTTCTATCTGTCCAAACTACTCCAGGCTAACTGGCCCACATGCTTCCAGCTGATTCTCCTTTCTGTTTTCTATCTTGCCTCCCATCACACTTTAGGAGTGCTGAGAGTATAGGCACATGCCACAGCACCCTGGTTTTTACTTGGGTTCTAGGAATAGAACTCAGCTTTTGGATTGCAAGGCAGCACGTTTACCCACTGAACATCTCCCTGGCCCCTATTTTTGTTTTGAGACAGGGTCACATGCTGGCCTACAACTCACTGTGTAGCCCAAGTTGTCCTCAAACTCATGGCAGTCTTGTTTCAGCCTCTTAAGTGCTGGGATTATAGGCATGACCTAGTACACCTAGCCTATTTATTTCTGTATATGTACATATATACATTGTAAGCTCAAAAAACAGACTTCCACAAACAGCAACAACAACAAAATAAACAAACAAAAAAGCAACAGCAAAACAACTACAAATAGCTTTGGGTTGTAAATTGCATTTTAAAACTGAAAGAACTTAATGGCAGAGCCAATGTTTTTTTCCTTATTTCTTATGTAGCCTCATGGTCTCATAATTCTTACATAATCTCATAAAACCTCAAGTGCTCGAAGCCATTAGTTCAAATTTAATATGTTTTATAAGCTCCAAATGTCCAATCCTTACCTTTCCAGTCCAAAAGAAGGATCTAGGAGGGGGTATGTCTATATTTTAGAAAAACAGATAAAACCATCAGAATCCCAGAGAGGCAGAGGATAACCCTTAACAGCTGGGTGTCTTGGCAGAGTGAAAAGTTCAGATGCTTCTGGTGCTGGAGTAGCTCTTGGTGTAATTCACATTGACTTCCAGTATACTACACTGTCTGGATTTTCTCTACCCTTAGAGTTTACCAATATAGAAGGGACCAGGAGCTTTTCTAATAATATCGTTTTTTGGTGGGTTTTTTGTGTATTCCTCCCCCCTCAAAGGAGGCTCTATATTTGAACCTGGAGAATTGTTTCATATTAGAATGTTTGTGACTTATCAACTACAGAAATATTTCCTAAAGTGAGGCCCATGAGATAATGGTTGTCTACTGCCATAAAGAGGCTTTTATCACTGGAAAAGGACTAATTAACACACACAACAGGGGAACTTTCTTTAAACACTGCCACTTTCTGAATAGGAAACACTGAAGGGAAGAAAACAAGGAACATTTATAATACTTTATAAAAGCCCACAGTGGCTGTCCTATTGGAATAATAATAGTTATGGAGAATTGTGTGCCTGGGGTAAAGGACTTCAAAACAGCCCCCCTCCCCCCAAAAAACTAGTCCCTTGGAAAGGAGTAGAGTTAAGTAGCATAGTTTTAAAAACCCAAATTCTGTCTGCATGTACATTTTAATTAACTTGACTTGCTGTTGACTGACAGGCTGGGTTGGCAGCTCCATCCAGAATTCATGCCATCTGAGACCTACTTTGAAAGATGGAGGAGGCCAGGTGTGGTGGCCTTGAATGTCCTTACTGGTGGGCATTGAGGGCAGCACTCACATGTCTTGATCAAGTAACAGAAGGGTCTGGTGTGAACTGTAACTTTTTTCTTGTCAAAACACCTAGACTACAAGGACTTGATCTTTTGTTTTCTTTATGTAACATCAATGCCAATTCTAACCTATCAAGGAAAAATTCAATAATAATGAATAACTCTTGATGAGCCAGTCATTCTCAAATTGATTTTTTAATAAGCAGGCTAATAAGTGTGAATTGATATACATTCAGGGATTTTGCTTTTTTTTTAAAAAAAAAATATTTTTTATTATTTTTATATGTATGAGTGTATTGCCTACATGTAGGTAACTGCACCCATGTTGTGTAATGCCGGCTATTGGATCCCCTAGAACTGGAGTTATGGACCGTTGTTAGCTGCCATGTGGGTGCTGGGATTCGAACCCCGGTCTTCTGCAAGAACAACCAGTGTTCTTAATAGCCGAACCATCTCTCCAGCCCCAGATTTTGCTTTTAAAGAGCAAGTGTTTAGGCGATGCTTACAGCCTTCTGTGTTCCTTAAGCATCCCGAAGGTATGTTGATGGCTGATTTAGCTTTAGCATAAGGGTGTGGCAGCTGGTAGAAAGACAGGGAAGGAAGGGAAAAAGAGGGTGGGAGGGCAGGAGGAAAGAAAAAGAATCAGCCTTGCAGCACTTCTGCCTTAATGAGAGAAGTCCAGTTGTCTAAGGAGTAGAGAGGTAAATAAGCTGAGTGTCAAAGAGAAGTGAGCCTGGTTAGAACTGATAAAAATTCACCAGCTAGTAGTGACTGAGCCAGTTCCCCCAGTCTACTGACCCAAGCATTCCAATTTGTAAATACAAAGCAACTCTGGGTCACCCTCCTGGGAAAATCTTCAGAGCTGTGAGCCTGCTACCTGCAACAGTCTGCTGTGGGGAGCTCTAGGCTGTGCTCAGATGAAATTTCAGAAACTGGCCCTCGAGCAAGTTTCTAGGTAAGGGCTCTAGCAGCAGGGAATAAGCTTTACCTACCCCCAGTTATCAGCCCTTGACTTAAAGCAATCAATGGGGTGCCTCATCTTTGCTAGGCTGCAGTTGATTACAGCTGCTCAGGCTGGGTTGTATGGGAAATGGAGTTTTGCTAGCGTGAGTCAGCACTGTCCTGGGTAAACGGTGAGTTCTGTTGCAATCTTGCTTACCAAAGACACGTCCCCAGGCGGCACCATTCACTGTGCCTGAAAGCCGCTGCTGTTGGCCCCCTGAGATGATCTCATCGGAACATGGCTTCAGCGACCTCAGCCGTAGCTTCTGCTGGCAGCTTGCTGGCAGCTGTGGCAGTGTTTTGAAACAGGCAAAAACAGGTAACCCCCAGACAGTTTTGGTTTCCTTAAGCCAGACTAAGCTGGGGGTGGAAACTGGGAAAATCAGTCTTCAGAAGTGAGCCAAGGCTTCTCAGTTTGGGAGTCTTAAAGTCTACCCTTCTGTTCTTTGAAGGGGTCCTTGAGGGAGTTTCCTTTCTTTTGGGATCTGGGTGTTTTAGGCCTAAGTAGCCCATCGATTTATGAGCCTTACAGAAGTCAAGCGTGGTACATATACAGCTTTACTCACTTTGTTTTCCTGGGGTTTTCTTTTGTGCCTTGTGAGAAACAGTTTGATCAAGCTAAACCATGGTGAAAGTGAAGGCAGACACTTGCTTACCTTCCAGTAACTGACTACTGAATTGCATTGTTTTAGTGACTTTGCGCCCAGCCTCCTTTCTGTGGGATTATGAAGAACTCACTCCTCTCATCCTGCTTCTATTCAGGTTCCTGCCTATCCCCCTCCTGTTACTTATCTCTAAACTTTAGCTCTTAGCGGACAGCTTGTCCGCTCCCTCCTTCCCTCCCTCCCTCCCTCTTGCTTCTCACACTTAGAAAGATGATCGGTGTTCTTTCACTTCAGGCTTTGTACACATGAGCCTTCTCTGAAACACCTGGCCAGCTGATCTTAGTCTAGAAGTCACTACTTCGGCAAAGCAGCTTCTGCCTTTTCTAGGATGGCTGAAGCTCCATTCATAGGGTGTGTGATATATGTCCAACCACAGGATGGAAGTATCGGACTCTGGTTTGTATATGGTACTTAGTTCTCAGTAAAGGTAGAATGAGGAAGGTAGCTGTGTTAAGAGCAAAAAAGGTCTCATAGAAATTCTAGTGGGGGGCTGGAGAGATGGCTTAGTGGTTAAGAACACTGGTTGTTCTTGCAGAAGACCTGGGTTTGAATCCCAGCACCCACATGGCGGCTAACAACTGTCCGTAACTTCAGTTCCAGAGGATCCAACAGCCTTTTCTGTCCTCCTTGGGCATTGCACGACATGGGTGCACTTACCTACATGCAAGCAATACACTCATACACATAAAATTAAAAAAACCACTGCTGAGCCATCTCTCCAGCCCCTTAAATAAAATATTTTTTTTAATGTTTAAAAAAGAAATTCTAGTGGGCAATTAAGTTTCTGCAGCATGTCATAACTTTTGGGGTGCTACCATATGTCGGACTGTATGAAATTAGATTATAGAAAAATGAGTCATCATGGCTTAGAAATAAATCTTTTGTTAGACACAAATGACATTCGATTTTGGTTCCTTCATTCTTGAGAGGATAATCAAAGATTATTAAAAGGTTGAAAAATAGGTCTTACATGTTTAAAAAAAAAGATGTTAGCTTAGAGAAGGAAAAGCTAAGAGGATAGCTTGATTATTTTCCTCAAGCACAAGTATAGATGCCAGAGGGCTTTTGATTAATTGTTCTTCATGTACTTCAGAGATTTTAGAGGAAATGGGCTTAAATTGAAGGAGTAATTTTGATGAATAAGAGGAAGAATTTTTTTGATCATCAAATTTAGGAAACATTTGAATGACTGCTACAGAGAGATTTGAGTTTTGGACTGCTCCGTTTAACTATTACCCTGTGTCTTAGTTACTTTCTATTGCTGTGATAAAACACTAACCAGAAACACATTGGGGAGGAAAGTGTTTATTTTACCTTATAGCTTACAGTTCATCGTGGGGGGAAGCCAGAGCAGGAACCTGGAGGCAGGAACTAAAGCAGAGACCGCTGCTTACTGACTTGCTCCTCTGGCATGTGTTCAGCCTGCTTTTATACAACCCAAGGTGCCCATGGGTGGCACCACCAGCAGTGAACTGGACTCTTCCATATCACTGAATAATCAAGAAAATGCCTTATAAACATGCCATAATCCAGGCCCGGTGTGTTAGTGCACACCTTTAATCCCAGCACTCTCTGAGTCAGCCTGGTCTATATAGTAAGTTCCAGGCTAGTTGGGGCTATAGGGAGACCCTGTCTCAAAAAAGACCAAAAAAAGTAAAACAACGCATACATGCCATAGGCCAGTCCAATAGAGACAGTGCCCCAAATGAGGTATGTCAAGTTGACAACTGAAGCTATCCTGTATAATTAATTACCTCAGAGCTTTTGGTAGCATAACATGACAACATGTCATTGCTAATGATATGTGAGTCTGTGGTTCAGGGAAAGACGACACATTGCTTTGTTTCTCTTGATGCTGGTTGGGTGAGAGAATCCAATTTGGCCTCACTCACCCGTTTGGGTGTTGTGCTAGCTGTTGGCTGGGACTTGTTGGTTCTCCTCCACGAACTCTTTCTCTTTCCTGGTCTCATCATTATTGAACAAGATCAAACTCCTGAGTCATAATGGAATCTACAGGGCCAATATGTTTAGACTGGTCTCTTTTGTCCCACTCTTGGCCAAATGTAACTGAGATTCAACAGACTAGGACATAGACTCCACCTCTGGAAGGGTAAAATGTTGAAGTCACCCTACAAAGGACCTCCTGCAGTATGGTTGGGATTATTACTGCCAATTTCAAAACAGTTTACCTACTGACCTTAGAGGCTTTTCATGAGAGAATAATCAATGTGTTTATTGAATGGGTAGTTGGGCATATGATTCACAAACTTGGTACATCAGTCATCTGGGAGTTTTTTTATAAGCTCAGACACCTAGGTCCCAGACATGTGACTCAGCGTCTCCCCGGGGGCGTTGGCTTGTAAGAGACTCTGTCCTCTCAGGTAACTACAGAAGCATGTATGGGGGTGGGGGATTGGTCCAGATAGGAGAAGCATGTGAGGTAGAATGGTAAGTGCCTTAAGACAGGCCAGCTGGTTGGTCTTCTGCTTCCCGGATGTGGCTAACCCCTCTGCCTGCCATGCTCTTCCCTCCACTCTTTCTTCTGTAAGTTATATCTCATTAAATCAGCACATCATCAGAGCTGTGTTTCTTACTTAACTCATTTTTTTCTCTCATGGTGTCTAGTGCTTTTCCTTAATAGCATGTTTTAGTCAATAATTAAATACTTGTGAGATGATTTGACTGATGTGTAATATACAAGAATGTTTTTTTCCCTCTTTCTAACATAGTGCCTCTCTTCATAAGAGACTCTCAGTGTCTGTTAAATGAATAACTGGTTGATTGAATACATGTATGCATAAAGTGGTATCTGAATTCAGTTTCAAAAGGTGATTAGGATTTTGGATGGGTAGAACAAGTGAATAATAAATTCATTGTTTGGAAGTCTAAAGTGTGGATCATATTGCTTTCAGAAGATGAAAGAACTGGTTTGGAAAAGTTGAAAGGTTTAGTTTTTAGTGTACTTAGTATGCTCCATTTGAGTTATAGATAGCAGGCCTTTAGAAACAGAGTACTAAAACTGAGGTGAGAGTGATGTCGGGGAGAGTATTATGGAGTGTATTCTCTCAACAAGTACGAAGAGCCCCTGCTGTGTGCCAGACAACTATTTACAGGGAAAGTGTGCTGAAGGCTGACTGATAAAGAGCCTCCCTTGAACAGAGCTGGGGAGAATGTTCCAGCTAGAAAAGGAGCCACAGATGTCTAGGCCTGGGGGCAATAAAATTATCTTTTGAGAAATTGAAAGCAGGGTGATAGAAGGCTAGAGCGGGTGAATGAGGGGGCAGAGAGGCATGAGTTAAGTGGAAAGACAGGCAGAACACTATCACATGGGGTCTTTGTGGGCTATATAGAGACCCTTGACTTTATTCAAAAGCATGATGGGAAACCACTGAAGGTTTTGAAACAGGAAAGATAAGTAGTAGTTTATTTTTTTTATATTTTTTAAATTTTATTTTATGTGTTTGAAGTATTGCATGTATATAAGTGCACTCTTGTCATGCAGTGCTCGAGAAGGTCAGAAGAAGGCATTGGATCCCCTGGAACTGGAGTTATTGATGGTTGTCAGTCACCATGTGGCTGCTGGGAATTGAACCAGGTCCTTTGCAAGAACAGCCAGTGTTCTTAACCATTGAGCCATCTCTCCAGCCCTGAAGTTTTTTTGTTTGTTTTTAAGAAATGTTTACTGTGATCAGTATAGAGAACAGAGTGGCTCTCTTTAGCTATTTTTTTTTCATTGCTGTTACAAAACACTTGACAGAAAACAACATAAGGGAAGAAGGATTTCTTGAGACTTGTAGTTTAAGAGGCTACAGTCCATCACGGCAGGGAAGGCAGGGCAGAGTTCATGATGGCTGGAGCATACAGCTAGGACTCCACATCTGGGAGAACCAGGGAGCAGACAGCAGGTGTGTTGGTACTCCTTTCCCTTTTTATTCAGTCTGAGGTCCCAGCTCATGGGATTGTGCTGTCCACATGTAGAGTAGGTCTTCTCTTTTTAGTAAAGCGTCTCCAGAAATATCTCAAAGATAGACACACCCAGAGGTGTTTTTTAAGTGATCCCAGATCTCTCACCAAGTTGCCAATTACCTCTGGAGAAGAAGGGACAGGGAGGAAGTGTTTGGTCTCCATCTGGAGAGCTAGAGGCAGAAGGGCAGGGTGTAACAGTACATAGTTACAGGACATATTTAAAAAGCAAACCAGTAGGGCGTAGTTGTACAGGACTTTAGCCCCAGTACACGGGAGGCAGAGGCAGGCAGATCTCTGTGAGATTGAGGCCAGCCTAGTCTACATAGTGAGTACCAGGCCAGCTGCTGGGGCTACAGGGAGACCCTGTCTCAAAAAGATCCCCCCAAAAAAGCAAACCAAGGACTGCAGAGATGGCAAAGGTGGTTAAGAGCACTGGCTGCTCTTGCACTGGGGGTTCAGTCAACTATGTCTTGGATTCGTTATCTGCAAAATGGGTATTTCCTCATAACATTTTAACATGTTTCATGTAGAACTGATGAGATTAAATGGAAAATTATGAGAAAGCTTTAAATTAGTGAAAAGAGAAAAGACTAAGGTAATGAGTGTTTTGAGTAAAACAGACCTGAGGTCAAATTCTAGTTTTATCACTTAACTAGTATGACCTCAGGAAAGTTATGTTTCCTAGTCCCATTCTCTGTCTATAAGATAGGGGTCGGGAGAAGAGCATACAGCCCACTAGGCTTGTTGATTCTGACCATAACTCCTCATCTCTTCTTTAATATCTTAAAAAGGAAAAAATTAAGTCAGGCATGTGGCCCATGCCATTAATCCCAGCAGAGGCAGGTGGATCTTTGTAAGATGGAGACCAGCCTGGTCTATACAGCGAGTTCCAGCCCAGCTGGGGCTACAGGGAGTCCCTGTTTCTAAAAAGAAAAGAAAAGAAAAGAAAACATGCAGTGTTTGCCTCCATCTGGCTTATTTCACTTGATGTGGTGATGATACAGGAAAGAAACAAGGTTCCCCCAAGAGGATCCTTAGTCTCATTCAGAAAAGGATTTAAGAATGAACCCAAACACAGGCTTTATAACAATTTTATTAGAGTTTAAGGAAAAATTCTCTGGGCAAACAAGCCATAAATCTCAACAGTTGCCTTGAGGAGGAGAATAGAGAGGAGAAGGAAAAAAAGCTATGAAGCCATGCTGGTTTAGAGCCCTCATGGAAGTCAGGCACCACTCATGGGAGACTAGTAACCTTATGGCAGAGAGGGGAAGGGAACTTTAGAGAAAAAGGTACAGAAACTGAAAATGTTGGGGCAGCCACAAGCCATAAGGAAAGCATGGCTGGAAAAGAGATATAAAGAAGAAAAGGGTCTGCCTTCCGGCTACATCTCCTTCTTCTTCTTTTTTTTTTTTTTTTTTCGTATTTTTTGAGACAGGGTCTTCTTGTAACTCCAGCTGTCTGGAACTCACTATGTAGACCAGACTGGCCTCAAACTCACAAAGATTTGCCTGCCTCTGCCTCCCAAGTTCTGGGATTAAAGGCATGTGCCACCACACCTAGCATCTTCTTTTTTAAATATTTTATTATTTTATGTGTATGAGTTATGCCTACATGTAGGTAAGTGCCTACAGAGGACAGAAGAGGCTGTCGGATCCCCTGGAACTGGAGTTATGGACAGTTGTTAGCTGCCATGTGGGTGCTGGGATTCGAACCCAGGTCTTTTGCAAGAACAGTCAGTGTTAAGAACCACTTAACCATTTGCCATCTCTGCAGTCCTTGGTTTGCTTTTTTGGGGGGATCTTTTTGAGACAGGGTCTCCCTGTAGCCCCAGCAGCTGGCCTGGTACTCACTATGTAGACTAGGCTGGCCTCAATCTCACAGAGATCTGCCTGCCTCTGCCTCCCGTGTACTGGGGCTAAAGTCCTGTACAACTACGCCCTACTGGTTTGCTTAACCACTGAGCCATCTCTCCAGCCCCCTGGCTGCATCTTCTAATCACATTCTTCTGGTGGCCACGGCTTCTTCTCCTTCCATCCACCACAGTCCTCTGTATGCTTGTCTCGGTCCCTCATCATATCTTCTCTCAAGACTTTCAGAATCAAGCGAAGCTATTATTCCCTCATGGATTCAGATGAAAACTGGTAACAAAATCGGGTACAATTCCAAGAGAAGACACTGGAGGAGAACCAAGCTGGGTCTGTGAGGATTCATACACGATGGTACAACTGACTGTTTAAGTCATGGTCATCATTAGGCCTACCAAATGGAACTGAAAGTTTTAACCTGGAGACTTGGTCATATTAAGAATCTAATTTGTGAGTGGGACGTGGTGGAGCATGCCTGTAGTCCCAGCACTTGGGAGGCAGAGGCAGGCGGACCTCTGTGAGTTCAAGGCCAGCCTGGTCTACATAGTTCGAGGACAGCTGGGGCTGCAGAAAGACCCTGTCTCCAAAAGGCCAAAAAAAAAAAAACCAAAAAAGAATCTAATTTGCTTTCTTATCTGCTTTTGCATGAGCCAATTGATTGGTTCAGTAATAAATATGTAGAACCTTCAAAAAAAAAAAAAAAAACGGAAGCCAGGTGTAGTGGCATATACCTTTAGTTTCAGCAGATCTCAGCAGGATCTCTGGGAGCCCAGCCTGATCTACATAGTGAGACTCTTATCTCAGAAAACAAAAACAAAAAACAAAGAAGAAAAGGAGAGGGTACACAGATTTATGAAGAGCCCATGTCTGTGACTGACCAGGTCCACAAAGCGGTAGAGATTCTGAACAGGAAAGTTCATCATTTCATTAACACGCTAGGTATTTTACCTATCCCTTCAGCATTATTTAAGGTGAACCGATCCTCGGTCCTATGACCAGCAAAACCGTAAAGTTGGGTCTTTATCCAGGCCAGAGATTTTATTCTCCTGATCAGCTTTCTTCCTGTGGGCTTTTTGCTACATAACAGTCATCTCCTGCTCCATACATTCTCCCAGTTCTCTGAGCAATCCTTCTGAAAAGTAGGCACAGTTATCCTTAATATACAAGTGTGGAAATTGGTAAGGGCTGAACTGGTATTTAAGCCCGAGACCTTCTGACTCTAGGGAGTGTACAGACCTTTAGGAGTGTACGTACCTGGATACCTCTGGCTGCTGTTCCATTTAAGCTCTTTGTTACACCAAAAAGAAAATGATGTCCCACCTTCCTCCAGTAGCTCTCTATTTTGGGCAGTTTTGAAATCAAAACACACCCCCACCATTTTCCTAGATCTTTCCAAGTTTTTTTTTTGACTACTCTTTGATGTGGTCACATTCTTTGTTTAAACATATTAATACCATCTTCTAAGCCTATTTGTCCCTTTGTTTAGAAGTTACTCTTAACTCTTTGAAGGCAATTTATATAATATGCACACTCACTCTGGTTCCAATCCAACTATTTAGTTTAGCTGTGATTCTTAGGATTGCTAGCAATGATTGTTAAGCCCCCCTCCTCCCCGCCAATGTCTCAGATCAGACGTGCCGTACTTACTTGTCCTTGATCTGCTCAGGTGCCTTTGTCTCTCTGTTCTGTTCATGACTTAGAATGCCATCCTTCCTATGAAGTCTCCTTTGTCTGGTCTATCACTGGGCCCACACCCTCCTGAGTGTCATGGAGGAAAAGTCTCTTTTGTATCACATTAATGGCACAGTACATTTTCTGCTTTTTATTTCAGAGTCTGTGTACATGCCTTGATCTCACTGAGCAGATCTGCATGCTGACCTTTATATTCTCCCTTGGTGTCCACTCAGTTCCCTGCACACAGTAGGCATTGTGTGTCAAGCTGAAGGAATGGATGAACGAACGGAACTTCAGATGGATGTTTCTGCCCTCTGACTTACATTTCTCCCCTGTGTTTTGTCCTTTCCCATTCTCTTTGCCTTTCTAAGAAGTGTGCCATCATTTCCCTTCACTGACTCAGACCCTTACCTTTACCACTCCCTTTTCTTACCCAGATTTTGCCTCATTCTTTCCCCTGTTAAGTCTCTGTGTGGGTGTGCCACGTACTGCTGATCAGCTCTCCTCTATTCTCTATGTCTCTCTTCTCCATGAATCATATATGACTAGTGTGGGAATGAAGTGTTGATAATGGTAAGATCATAATAAAAAGACTGTGTATGAAGAACAGTCCTTAAAGTTTGTTAGTTTGTTGCTTTCAAGTGAGAAATTTTCTGACCTATATTGAAAGGGAATAGGAGAAAAACTTGGGTCCTAGATGGAGGCATGTCATATTTACATTATGGGATGTGGGATGTCAGGGGTATCATATTTAATCAAAGAAATCTTGCAGGAGGCCAGGAGCTTCCACTAACTGCTCATTTTGAATTCCTGATTTTTTTTCTCCAGCTGGAGGAAATTAGAGATTGTAGCCCAACCCTTCTATTTTCCAGATGAGGAAACAAACCCTAAGATACTAAATGGCTTGTCTATAAAAGCGAGGATGTTTGTGCCCAGTGTTTGCTCCTAACACGGAATGTGGCCTGGGGAACCTCCAGGGCTTGGAAAGCAATGGAGTTGGGCCAGACCTAGTGTGAGTTACTAAGACTGCTGCAGGGTTCTATAGGAGACTTCACAGTTAGCAGGTTGGGTTCTGGGCAGTGAGTACCACAGGGATTCTGAACTAGCTTGGGCACTCCTGGGGATCTGCTCTGTGAAGAGCAGCTGACGGAAATCTGTTTCTTCTGCATCTGAAAAGGGCCAAGGTTTAATTATAAAAACATTTCTAACTTTTGTGGCTCTTTCCCTCATATTCCAAGTTTTTTTTTTTTGGGGGGGGTGTTCTTTTTGAGACAGGGTCTCTCTGTAGCCCCAGCTGTCCTAGAACTCACTATGTAGACCAGGCTGGCCTTGAACTCACAAAGATCCGCCTGCCTCTGCCTCCCGAGTGCTGGGATTAAAGGCGTGTGCCACCACGCCCGACCATATTCCAAGTTTTTGGCTTCATTTCCTTATCTCAGTCTCAGCACCATTTATGCTAAGCTTTCTTTTTGCTTGGTGCAGGGCAGCTGTCAGTATGGAGCATGGGAAACCCAGAAAGTGCCTCAGAGATTCAGGATCAATCATGTTGAGTGCTTGCGAGGCAAATCTTTGACCTAAGATAGTAATGGATTTACTGTCCAGTTAGCCAGTTGTCAGAGATATGAAAGGTTACCTGTTTGTCAAAGTCTGATGTTGGAGGGCTGTAGAGATGGCTCAGCAGTTAAGAGCTCTGGCTGCTTTTGCAGAGGATTGGCATTTGGTTTCTAGCACCCATGTGGCAGCTAACCAGCATCCTAACTCCACTTCCAAGGGAATCTGATGCCCTGGGTGCACTTAGACACATGCAAGCAATATACTCATACATAAAATAAAAATAATAAATGTTAAATAAAAAGTTTGATGTTGAGCTAAGGAGCAGCAATGTAGAGATTAGACAACCCAAAACAGGAAGTCAGGTTCTAACAGGATATGCTTGTCTTTACTGCAACTGCAACTTGTGGTTAAAGACAAGACATCTAACCCCCGTGTGGTGGTGGACACCTGTAATCCCAGCACTCAGGAGGCTGGGGGAGGAGGATCTTAAATTCAAGGCCAAGTTAAAACTTCTAATGTTGGAGCCTGCCCGAAGAAGTCTCTGTTTCTGGTTTGAAAAGAAGTTAACGTAACTAGTCATTTAGTGCATGTATCAGTTGCTTTTCTCACTGTGATGATCAGACACCTCACAAGAAGCAGCTTAGGGAAGGAAAGGCATATTTTGGCTTACACTTTGAGGGGACACTGTCTACCATGGCAAGAAAGGCATGGTGGTGGGTGGGAGGAGTGGCCGGTCACATTGCATCTATAGACAGAAGCAAAGGGTGGGAGGGTAGGGGTTGACTGGCTATAAAACCTCAAACACACCTAATGACTGACTTCCCCTAGTGGACCTCCACTTCCTAAAAGTTCTACAACTTTCCAAAACAGAGCCATCACCTGGGGACCAAGTGTTCAAACACATGAACCTGTGGGGGACATTTCACATTCAACCACAATACTGCTCTTGCTTCTATACATAGCAAATCCTTCTGGGGCCCTGTCTCGGTCATGGTGTTTTTTCTAGCCTACACCATATTGCATCCATATGGTTTATAGAAGGAAAGTATTGAACTGACTGCTGCTGACGTGTTACTTTTGGTAGGTGCAGGATTCAGTTTCTGCTTAGCTATTTTTAATAACAATAGGAAATTTTAGCCCATAATTCACCAGCCTTTTAAGAGGTTCCTTTTGTTGGACTCCAGGATTTCTAGCACACCTTTTCCGTGTTTTCTGTCTATGGTAGTTTATAAATTACTCTGGGGCCTTTGTGAAGGTTTTTCAGTCTTTGAATTGAAAATTTCCCTGCATACTGGAGGTTGGATCTAATACTAGCTGCTCAATTGTTTCACCCGTTGGCAAGTCTCTGGAGAAGCTATTAAATAAGTAATTTGCTTGGGGTCACTCAGCTGGTAAACAGTCTCAACAGCCCCTATTTTCTGAGCCCCCTCCCTTTTTCATTGCTTCCTACTGTGAAATCTGCTTTATTGCCTTCATTAGGGGACCAGATTTGCTATGGGATAGCCACCTGCAGGGAGTCACCTTGCAATCTTTATAGATTATTGAAAGTACTTGAGTTATTTCAAAACTGGTCCCTTCTGCTGGTCTGAAGCCATAATATGGGCCAGGTAAAGGTCCTCTTTTAAATTATCATTTGAATGAGAAATACATTTTTGTTTTCCTAAGTCACTAGGACCGTTGGCTGCTGAGGCGGCAGGAACCTCTAGGAGCACTCCTTCATGAACACACTTGCAAAGTTGTCTCTTGGAGAATTGTTTGGAGAAACTTAAGAAACAGCTAAGGTCACTGAGACACTGTGAGTCTTTCAGGCACTTAGAGTAATCTTGGTTCATTTTATTGAATCAAGCATGCTCACAAGCATTCCTTCATGCCTTCTAGGTAAGGATGCTAACGTGTGTGTGCATGTGTTCATACCATGTCCTAGCCATGTTGCAAAGAAGTCTGTGTGTCCTTCCACTTTGTAATTCTCTGAACAAATGGGTAAAGAGAAAAAGGGGTGAAAAGAGGGCAGGGCTGGTGACTTTGCAAGTGAACGTAGTGAGGACACAGCTTCCTCGCATTCAGCACTGGGGTCTTTTTTCTTGACACTATGAAGGGGTAGTGAATAGGAGTGACTATGCTTTGTTGTGGGATAGAGGCAGAGTAAAACCTAAACACCAGATTAAGCACAGGTGTTCTTTGCAAGGGGCGACTACTGTAGAATTGCAAAGTTGTCGGTTTCTTTTTTTTTTTTTTTTTTTTTTCTCCCCCCTTCCACCAGGCTGGCCTTGAACTCACAGAGATCTGCCTGCCTCTACCTCCTGAGTGCTGGGATTAAAGGCATGCGCTGCACTGGCAGCTAGAACTAAACATCTCCATTCACTTCTGCTTCTTGGGATGGATTCTGGGCATATCGCATCCTGGCTGGAGCAGAAAACATTACAGAAAGTCAGCACAATTTCCAGATTGAGATCAAACATCAAACCAAGCTAAAGGTCTGTGGGAGAAAGAAGGCGCTAGGTTGAATTCCCCCTGCATTTATCACAGACTCCCATCTGGCTGCAATGCAGTGCCAGCAGTTACGGCGCTCCAGGTGGGGGCTGCAGGTGAAGATGTTCTTCCCAGAATCTGGGAGGGAAGGGTTGAAGCACTCAGAAGTTCTGAATTGTCTGACCTGTGATGGAGAGTGGGGTGGAGTCAAGAAATGTAACTGCCTGGCCTGCAAGGCAGACTAGCCACTTCTGACTGGCTTCAGGGAAATTCTTCAAGGGATGCTTTACTGATGTGGTGCAAAAAGCTTGGGACCATGTAACCTCTTGGTGAGCATTAGAATGAACCCGATTTAAGGCTTTGGCATGTCTAAAGAAAATAAAAAACAGATAAGGGGACTTTGTCTTCTGACAAAAAAACCTTGAAAAGCCAGATATGGTGGCATGTACTGGGCTAAGGTGAGAGAATGGCTTAAGCCCATGTGTTCAGGACCAGCCTGGGCAACATAAAGTCCTCCCAGAAAACAAAAACAAAAAACTTTAAAAAAAAACAAAACTCGCTAGGCGTGGTGGTGCACGCCTTTAATCCCAGCACTCAGGAGGCAGAGGCAGGCGGATCTCTGAGTTC
>NW_008351176.1:1457413-1466544 GCF_000622305.1 Nannospalax galili
GTAATAAATAAATAAATAAATATTTTTAAAAACCCAAAACTTTGTAGTAGTGAAATGACTCAGTGGGTAAAAGTGCTTGCCCTGCTGGCCTGCTGGATCCCTGGAACCCATGTAAAAAAGTCGAATCCTAGCCTCAGCACTCCTACAGCAAGATGGGAGGTAGAAACCAGAGAATTAGCTAGAAGCTTACACAGCTGCAGAAATAACGAGAAAGATTGCCTCTAAAACAAGATGGAAGGCCACTAGGTGCCTTAGTGGGTAAAAGGGCTTGCTGTCAAGCCTGACTACCTGAATTCAATCCCCAAGACCCACTTGGTGGGAGAGAACTGACCTCCACAAGTTATTCTCTGACCTCCATATGTATTGTGTGGCATGTAAGCGCTCTCTCTCTCTCTCTGTCTCTGTCTCTGTCTCTGTCTCTCTCACACAGTCATGAAAATAAATGTAAAAATAAATAAAAGTTGTTCTTTGACCTCTACATGTATGCTGGCTTGGACTCACCCCCTCTAAAAATTTTTAAGCCACCTTACAGTCAATGAGATGCTAAATACTTGCTTGCATATTTTAACCTTTTCAGTGGTTATTTTAGTGTAGCAAGCTCTATTGTTTGGGGGAAATTAAGTTTTGGGTTTTTTTTTTTTTTTTTTTTTTTTTTTTTTTTTTTTTCGTCTTTTTGAGACAGGGTCTCAAAAAGCTGTCCTGGAACTCACTAATATAGACCAGGTTGGGATTAAAGGCATGGACTACCACACCTGGCTGGGGAAAATTAAGTTTTAAAGAGATTAAATAAAAGTAGGATTTAGAAACCTGTTCATCATGTCTGAACACAGTAACTTTTGTGCAGCCACTTTGGAAGAAAGGCAAATTGCATCATTTTGATCCTAAACAGAATTCCTGTCCCAGGGCACTGGGAGCTCTAGAAACCCTCGCTCTTGGTGCCTGGGTTCATTTTAACCCCGGCTCCCCATTAGCCTGCCACTGTGATAGCATCTTGTAAAGCAGCTTCTTGAGGCAGAAAGTCTCTGAAAGTTTATCTGATGAATCCTGTTTCCTGTACAGGAGGGTTAGGGGAACCAAGTCTCTTTATTCCTGATGAGCTGTCATCAGTTTTGATGGAAGACAGATCTCCTGCAGTAATTAAACTGCAGGTCCTTTTATTCTGTTTTCAGCATTGTTAGAAGATTTTACTCCAAACTGCTTCCTTTCCTGATTGACTCCCCCTATGGGGCAGAATGCCTGGGCTGAAATGAATATGTGGGTTTATGCCGCAGTGTTCAATCTGTCATCTCTCCTAAATGCCACACTAAGAAGCAGCCATTTAATTGGTCAGACCCCAGGGGTGATATTTTGGCACAGCTCCATTGGTTAGAATTACTTTTCCTTGAACTTCGTAGCAGATGCTAAAATCCCTCTGCAAATATTTATCATAGACTAGTTCAAACCAGGGAGTTTCCAAGAGCATTTAAAACTTGTGATTATTATGTATGTTTTTCAGTTGTTTACAACAGTTCCCACTTTAGGAAGAGAGCTCACTTACTGCTGGTGGGAAGTGTGATCTCTATTCTGTCCCCATTATTCATAGTTTCATTTTAACCTGTTACGTTCCAAGATTGGCTGGTATCCTATTGCTTATGTCCTTAATGTTGCATCTTCCAGCAGCATGGGCTGTGAGTCTGGTAGGACAGGCAAAGCTCCACCCAGACCTGGCTACGTTGGCTCAAGGTCTGGATCTCTGATTCCGAACATTTCTTTTTGCTGTTGTTTTACTTCTGTGTCTTTGGTCTTCATGTTTCCCTGGGTCCTTTGCAGTTCCTGTCACAGATCCATGGCAAAAGCACTGGGATGGCATTGAGGCTACTGAGCCTTTCCATGCAGGTAAGACATCTGAGTGATGGGCCTGTTCTCTTCCAGGCTCCCCTTTCTGGTGTTCTGCTATTTGAATAACCTACAACTTTAACATTTTTTTAAATTACTTTTCAGAAGGCCAATCTTATTTTCCCAGTAGTCTGAGCTGAGCAGATACTTTTTTTTTTTTCTTTGCAGGGGGGTGGTCTTTTTGAGACAAGGTCTCTCTCTGTAGCCCCAACTGGCCTAGAACTTTCTGTGTTGACCAGGCTGGCCTCAAACTCAAAGAGATCCGCCTGCCTCTGCCTCTCCCTCCCAAGTGCTGGGATTAAAGGCGTGCACCACTATGCCTGGCCCTGAGCAGATACTTTTAAGAATTATCTTCAGCATGTTACCTTAGGTGACTTAGGTCTTTCCTTAAAGGCACTGCTGTTGTCACATATACTTCAATCCCTTAATTTGCTGATCATTTTGAATCATAATTGAACATAAATTTCAAAGTTTTTGAAAGTTCTGTTGCTATCACCATTGGTGAGAGTGAATAATTTGATGAATATGTGATGACCATACAACATTAAGGTTTAGAATAGAGCTGTAAGATAGACTCATTCGTATTTCCTGTTTGACCTTCCACACCATACCTATGGGAGAAAAACATGTAAAGAAGACTATGCAAGTAATTGGCCAGTAGATCTGCCATAGTGCTGTAAGAATACTCATCCTTCAGGACACCACTGGGATGCTGCCTTATTCCTCCTGTGGTGTGAGCAGGGAATAGTACTGAACAGATCCTCTTATGAGTGAATCAGAGGTAAAGAGAGGTGCATCAGGTGCTATGAGAACAGAGACAGGCCAGAAAAAAATATATATTCCTGAGAGGGAAGTGATGGAAGGAAGGGAGGTGGGGAAATGGTCCAGGCTAAGGATAGTGGAGGATGATGCCTAACACCAATTTAGATTTGGCAGAAAACATAGTGGGGCAGCTCAAGCTAAGAACAAGAATAAGGTCCGGATTTACTTTCATTACTGTTTAGTAGTTGCCTGATTAAAACACTTATAAAGGGGTAGATACTAGAGCATCAATTGCAGTTGAAACAAGTAAAAAAAACCCTTCCTCAGGCTGAGAGTATAGCTCAGTGGTAGAAAACTTGCTCAGAATGTATGAGGTTTCATCCCCAGCCCTGCAAAGCAAGCAGCAAACCCTTATTGACTGGAACAGAGGCGCATGGGACTAGAGATGGAGAGGCAACTGGAATGTTTAAGGCTTTATCATTAGAAAGTACTTGAAAATTCCAGAAAGTAGGAAATGCAGTTGACCTACTAGAGTCATAAATTAAACTGTCCATCCTTAGAATGGCTTTCTTATTAGAGTTAAAAGTATTCAAGTGTTGAAAGATTGGTGTGGTAAATAACTGACTTCTTTTCGTGTCTTTAGATAGGTTTAGGAACTAGTATGAAGTATTTCTTTCTTGCAGGCCACTTTAGGAGATTTCTGTCCTCTGTCTCAATAAAGCTCTTGAGTTACTAGTACTGACAACCTTAGGCAAATGGACGGTGCAGGCAGCACCTCTTTTCTGTCAGCCCCCAAATTAGTCAGAGACTTTAGGTCCACATCTCACCCTACAGCTGTGTGACCCACTCTCTTTGTTCATTTAACTGATTTGTGTAGGACTAATCTGCCAAATGATATACTAGATACAAGCATAGCTTACTTAGCACATGTTAAGTGTTTTGGAATGCTTTTACTTTGTTCTTAAAAAGAGTTTTAAAAATATATTTAATATTTTTATTTTATGTGTATGTGTGTATTACCTAAATGTATGTAAGTGCACCCATGTCGTGCAGTGCCACGGAGGACAGAAGAGGCTGTCAGATCCCCTGGAACTGGAGTTATGGATAGTTAGTTGTTAGCCGCCATGTGGGTGCTGGGGTTTGAACCCAGGTCTTCTGCAAGAACAGTCAGTGTTCTTAACCGCTGAGCCATCTCTTCAGCCCCCAAATATAAGATTTTTTTTTTTCCAGGATCCATATGGAAAGGGACTTGAGGAACCTTGATTCTGAATAACTTCTGGTTTTTTGTTGTTGTTGTTGCTCAAAATAACATCACACAAGATTATCTCACTGCTAAAGCTCCAGTCCTCTGTATTGAAGAATAGTCTGGGAGTGGAAAGGAGCTGCCAAGCTTAGTGTCTTTGAAGTTACTGACATCTGTGTATATAGAGGCTCTGGAAGTTGGTTTGAAGAGAGGCAGACAATTAATCCTTATTAACCCCTTGCACAACAATGCCTATGCCTAGCTCTACCCTCTGCTTGTGTCTGTGTGTCAGTGTCATCTGTGTCTGTGTTTGATCTGAGCTTGTCCAGGCTGATCTCAAACTCATGATCTTCCTGCCTGCTTCCTCCTCCCAAGTGCTAACATTACTTTCTTGTGCCACCACACCTGGCTACCCCCTGTTCTTTATGGAAGATTGAAAAGCCTGGTACAGGTGTGAGCTCTCTGAGCAAGCACTTTTGTGGACAGCCTGTGCGGTATAGGAATGTTCATTCCTGTGAATCTGATGCTCAGAGACCACTTAAGTATCCTCAGTATAGCAGCCAGGATTTAATTAAGGTCAAGTCTGACTGATTCTAAAACCAAATCAAAACATTAGAACAGTTCCCTCCCAAACTTTAAAAATCTTCTAAAAATTTACCCTTCAAACAAAGTTCTCATTTAGAAAACCTGTATTATCCATTGCTCACATCCAAAGGACTGCAGTGGAGGGTGGATGTCTCATGGGATTTAGAGGCCTTAGAAATGTTTTCCCTGCTGAGTCCTCGCCTTGTGACGTCTCTTGTTTATGTCCAGTCCATGGCACCACTTCGGTGCAGTTTTTATTCAGCCTTGGGTTCTAAAGTTCCACCATATCCTTGTCTCCTCAGTGACTTAGGAGTTCTGAGTTCTTTATTCTGAATAACTATCTTAGAAATAATCTCAGAATCAGAGAAAACATGCTGTATTGCCCCACAGCCAGCACATGAGACCAGTTGGTAATGTGGTTCAGCCTGCAGGTTGCTTGCTTACAAGTGCAACAGTCACCGTACTTGATGTTCATTGTGTTGTCACCAGCATTTAAAATTTTCCCAAGTCAGGGTTGGATACCCCAGGCAGGTTTACTGGAAAATTCCTATTGCAATTCTGAGATTCTGTTTTAAATTTAACAGTTTCAGGGGAGTTCAAGTTTCTTGCCTGATCAACTTATTTTTTAAAGGTAAGCAGGCTTCCATGTTGAGAAATGATTTTAAATTTCAGGCGAGTTCTTAAGAAACAGGTGACTCTTTGTCGTGTGGGTGGTACAGTCAGCTGTGTCCATCCCAGCCCCATACTGCCTTTCGTGTCCAGAGAGACAAAAAGAAGTCACTGTGAAACATGTAGACCACTGCCATTTTAGAATTGTAACACAGTTTAATAATTTCTTTAATGTGCTATCAGATGTTTACTAGTTGGTTAAGTACCTTATGGGTGTTACTTTTCATCCCTTCAGTTAGCTACCCATGGGAAGTATTATCTCTTTCATACATGCGAGGAAATGGACTCAAAGCTTTAGTAGGGACTGGGGAGACGCTTAGTCAATATAGTGTTTGCTGCACATGCATGAGGACCCCAGTTTAGAGTCCCAACCATGTAAAAGCAAGTGCAATGACATGCATCTGTAACCCCAGCCTTGGGGAAGTGGAGACAGGAGGATCCTGGGAGCTCATGGGCCAGCTAGTTTAGTTTAGTTGGATCATTGTGCTCTAGGTTCAAGTGGGAGACTTGTCTTAAAGTAAGGGGGAAAGTGACTAAGGAAGATGCCTGATACTGACCTCTGTCCTCCACACGTGCACTCATGTGCAGGTATACCCATCCACACACTTCCACACACACACCAGCTTTAAGTAATCTGTTTATGGTTAGCTACCTCTCATTTTTCAAAAAGGATTTTTCTTTCTCACTTTGTCTCTGTCAATATTGAGAATGTACTTTTGATCCTAAGGAGAAATAACTGGAGCTTTCCTCATCAGCTTTGTTGATAAAATATGAGTGTTGTCTGACCCATGGTCTATTCATCCCACAAATTATTTGGGTGCCTGCTATGAAGTGGCACTGTGCTGCATGCTACAGGTAAACATGAAGACAGATGATTTTCCTGTCCTGGGAGGTAGACCGCACACTAACAAACAAATATAATATAGATTATGAAAGTCATGAAGGAAAGCAAAAGGCAGGGGTTAGTGTGTGAATGGGGAGGAGTCTGACCTGAGGGAGGCCTTGGAGGCAAAAAGGAGGCTGCTGCATGCAAGAGCTGGAAGGTTGCTGTGCCTGGAGTCTAGTGCCTGAGAGAAGCAGCAGAAGAGGAGCCAGAGAGGGGACGGGGCCTTCCAGTCATATTTTTAAAATGTAGCGGGAATCTGTCACACAGCTGTAGGCATATGTTGTGGGGAGCAGAGAGGATGATACCTTATGAAGGAAGGATGGCAGGGAAGCAAGTTGAAACTGAAATTGAAGCTCTGGACACTGTCCAAGAAGCCACGGTAAACCAGAAAAATAGTAGAACAAAGTCCCCGCTCCCAGGGAACTTCTTGAGATTAGGAAATAAAAGTGAAGTTAAGGACTGAATGACAAGAGGGGACTATGATATGGAGCTCTGTCCAGGCAGAAGGGACAAACAGGAAACCTGAAGGACCTAAGGAAGGAGATGGAAGGCGGAGATGAAAGGTAATTAGATCGCGACTGGGGTAGAGGAGATGGAGAAGGCAATCTTTAGCTTAAGATGTTGAAAGTAACCTGAGGTGTGGATGGAGAGGGCAGCCCAGGACAGCCTGGGTGCTCCCAGAATTTGAGAATGGAGGATCAAGAACCAACAGAGAAAGGCTTTGAAGGAAGGAGGAAAGCTAAGGACATAGAATTTTGGAAGCTAGGAGATGGTTGCAGGGGAGAATCACTGTATCCAGTAGTGCTGAGAGATTGAAAAGATGAAGATGAAGAGGTGTCCGTTAGATCTGGCCACTTGGAATTAACTTTGGTGACTTAGAAGGGATCATGTGGAGTACTTGGGTCAAGGGAAATTCGAGAAGACTGAAGAGTACAGAAGAGTTTAAGGAACTGTAGTCAAATTGTGGGAGACATTTTGAAGTATAGTAGAGAAAACGAGCCTTACAGGAGCTGGGGTCAAAATGATTTCTTTTTTGTTGCTTATTACACATTAAATATATTTTGTTAGGTGTTTTAAAAAATTCTACAAAAGATCGTGTGTGGTGGCATATAGCTTTAATCCCAGGATTTAGGGGCAGAGGCAAGAGGATCATTACAAGTTCAAGTTCGTCTTGTTCTATAGTTCTTCCAGGCCAGCCCGAACTCCATAGCAAGACCTTGCCTCAAAAAATAAAATAGGGGCCCAGCACGGTAACACTTAACTTTAATCCCAGCACTTGGGAGGCAGAGGCAGGTGAATCTCTGTGAGTTCGAGGCCAGTCTGATCTACATTCCAGGCCAGCTGGGGCTACAGGGAGACCCTGTCTCAAAAACTAAAAAAGTGCCGGGTGTGGTGGTGCATACCTTTAGTCCCAGCACTTGGGAGGCAGAGGCAGACTGATTTCTGTGAGTTCAAGGCCAACCTGGTCTACATAGAGAGTTCCAGGCCAGCTGGAGCTACAGGGAGACCCTGTCTCAAAAAGACCAAAAAAAAAAAAAAAGAAAGACCCCAAAAATAAAATATATAGGGGCTCAGCAGTTAAGAACACTGGCTGATCTTGCATAGGACCCAAGTTCAATTCTAAGCACCTACATCAGGCAGCCCACAACTGCCTGAAACTAATTCCAGGGTATCTGACACCCTCTTCTGGCCTCCTGGCAGGCACTGCATACACGTAGTACACATATAGACAAGCAGGCATACATGCACATACACATAAGTAAAAATTTAAAAAGAAGCTGGGCATGGTGAGGCATGCCTTTAACTCCAGCACTCCAGAGACAGAGGCAGACAAATCTTTGTGAGATCAAGTCCAGCCTTATCTACATAGCAGGTTCCAGGTCAGCTAGGACTACAGGGAGACCTTGTCTCAAAAAACCTAAAATAATAATAAATTAACGAATTAATTAATTAAAAAGAGAAATTGAATATTAACAGAAATTTCTGTGCCTCGTTCCTGTCATTTTGCCTCCAAGGACAACCACAATCCTAATTTTGTTCTGACTAATTCATTAGGTCTTGCTGTGGGCTAGTCTTTTTTTTTTTTTTTTTTCCCCTGTAGCCCCAGATGGTCTGGATGTAGACCAGGCTAGCCTCTATCTCATAGAGATCTACCTGCTTCTGCCTCCTGGGTACTGGGGTACTGGGATCAAAGGTGGGTGCCACCTCGCCTGATTCAAGGCTAGTTGTGAATTCATGGATTCAAGTGTTCTTCCTGACTCAGTTTCCCAAGTAGATGGGACTACAGGTGTATGGCAGCATGCCAGGCTGCACTCTCCTGACTTCCACACCAGATTTGTTCATCTGTTTCTGAATTTTGTATGCATGGAATCATTTAGTATATACTTATTTGTGCTTATTTCCCTGGGCATTGCATTTCTATAAGGTTTGTCTGTATGCTGTGTACAGCTCATTGTATGAATATGATTTACTTGTCTGGCAGTTGATGAGCATTTGGGTGGTCTTTAGTGTGGGCCTGTTGTAGTAGTGCTTCCATAAATATTCTTGTACCCTTCCTTTTATTAAAAAAATAAATTTTGCTTTATTATTATTATTGTTATTATTTTGGTCTTTTTGAGACAGGGTTTCCCTGTAGCCCCAGCTGGCCTGGAACTCACAGAGATTCGCCTGCCTTTGCCTCCTTAGTATTAGGGCTAAAGGTGTGTGCCACCACACCCAGCCTGTACACTTACTTTTGATAAAAGTAGTTCTTTTGATATTATACCCGGAAGCAGAATTGCAAAGCCATGTAAGTAAATGTATGTATTTTATACGCCACACATGTATGCTCACATATGCACACACTTGCCTACACACACAAATATTAACACACATTGCTTGTGTGTGTAAATACACATACAGATACACATGTAATCCAAATGGGCTATACCACTTCTCTGAGCAGTGTTAAAATTCTAGTTTCTCAGGCTGGGCGTGGTGGCGCATGCCTTTAATCCCAGTACTCAGGAGGCAAAGGCAGGTGGATCTCTGTGAGTTCGAGGCCAGCCTGGTCTACATGGTGAATCCAGGACAGCTGGGGCTACAGGGAGACTCTGTTTCAAAAAGACCAAA
>NW_008351176.1:1466723-1483017 GCF_000622305.1 Nannospalax galili
CACCAACACTTATGCGAACTCTTTTTTCCATTTTAACCATGACAGTGGGTATTTGGTGGTAACACACTGGCTGTAATTTGTATTTTCCTTGTTTGTTTGTTTTTTGGTCTTTTTGAAACAGGATTTCCCTGTAGGCCCAGCTGGCCTGGAACTCACTATGTAGACCAGGCTGGCCTTGAACTCACAGAGATCAGCCTGCCCCTGCCTCCCAAGTTCTGAGACTAAAGGCATGCATCACCTTGCCCAGCAATTTGTATTTTCTTAATGACAAGGGGGAGTCTATTTTTAGATTTTATTTTATGGGTATAGGTGTTTTGCCTGTGTGTTTACTAGCATGCAGTGCCAACAGAGTCCAGAAGAGTAGTGAGCTGCCGGTTTGGATGCTGGGAACTGAACCCAGGTCCTCTGCAGGAGCAGCGAGTGCTTGGTCTTTTTTTTTGAGGCAGGGTCTCCCTGTAGCCCCAGCTGTCCTGGATTCACTATATAGACCAGGCTGACCTCAAATTCAGAGATCCACCTGCCTCTGCCTCCTGAGTGCTGGGATTAAAGGCGTGTGCTACCACACCTGGTGAGCAAGTGCTTTTAACCACTGAGGAGGAGTTTTTAAAACACGGGAATTCCTGGGGCCTGCCTATAACATTGATAGGAAAGGTCTTATATAGTCAGAGTCTGAGGGGATAGACAGCAGGGTAGACTGACTTCAAGGTCTAAGGGACCAATATTCAGGTCCTGGCTTTCTGACCTTTAGCAAGTTACTTCTCTGAACCTTGGTTTTCATTTTTTTAAAAAAATATGGAATGCATCATGAATTTGCATGTCCTTGCATAGAGGCCATGCTAATCTCTGTATCATTACAATTTTAGTATATGTGCTTTTTTTAAAATATTATTTTTATTTTATGTGTATGCATGTAGGTAAGTGCACCCATGTCATGCAAAGCCTGCGAAGGTCAGAAGAGGCTGTTGGATCCCCTGGGACTGGAGTTACAGACAGTTGTTAGCTGCCATGTGGGTGCTGGGATTTGAACCTGGGTCTTCTGTAAGAATAACCAGTGTTCTTAACTGCTGAGCCATCTCTCCAGCCCCAGAATTTTGGTTTTCTTACCTAAAATATGGGAAGAACTAGTCTACATTGCCAGAAATCACATGAGCAAACTCTAGATAAAGCACCTAGCTCAGAGCCTGGCAGACAAGAAGCAGTCTTCCAGTGGAGATGACTACTCTCTTCTTTACTTTTTTTTTGGGGGGGGGGGGGAGACAGGGTCTCGCTGTGTAGACCAGGCTGGCCTTAATTCACAGAGATCCGCCTGCCTCTGCCTCTTGAGTGCTGGGGTTAAAGGCATGGGCCACCACGCCCGGCTTCCTTCTCAAAATAGGTAATTACCAGTTACTTCAGAGAGCCTTGGGTAAGCCATATTGATAGGCCTTTTACAGTATTTCCTTTCAAAGCCTTTGCAGTTGTAGTTTAATTGCTTTTTAAGGGTAATACAGAAGGTGAAGCTAAGCTCATTCTGTATTGATGATCCGTAACACAGAATACTTGCATTTGTGCACTTACAGTATAGATGCTGTCAGCCATTCCAGGAATACATTAGTAGCAATAGGTGCACCACCCCTCAATCCATGACAGGATTCAGGCATTTTCTGATTTGTTGTATCTAAAGGTACTTCTCTGAGATTTGGGAGCATTTTAAACTAGGTTTTTTAAGGGGATTTTTGCAAGGTGGGCTCACTAAAAAAGTGTTGATTCCAGGACGCAGTTATTTGTGTTCGTGAAACCTGTGTTGCAGAGCCACTTTGGTGCACAGAGCGGTTAATTAAAATCAGAACAGATTGCATGAAAAACTTGGAGACATTACTGCCTCAGTTTTTGGTAGTCAGTGAGGTGGATTTGGAATCACATTCCAAGCCATTGCTACCTTTCTATTCCCTTCATGGCAAAGCCTATGGCAGTCAGTCATTCACTTTAAATATCTAGGAATCTAGGATTTAATAAGGACGCACCACATCTGCCCTCTTGCCTCTATGACTGTACCCCACCCACCTGGAATAGAATATTTACCCCATTATTAACACCATAATTTTCCTGTTCAGCAGGGTGATGTCTCCTAGCAAATTCCAACATACCTCATGAGGGACAAATCCCAGGTGCTGGCTGGCCTTGCCTGCCTCTTCCTGCAGGGATCTTCAGGGAATAGTACATTTTTCTTGTTCACCCCAGCCTTGCATCACCTTTTTCCTCTTTGTGCATAGTAGAAGGTTTCAGACAAGTATAGGAGAGCAGTCAGTATCTGAAGATTTAACCCTGAAATCCATCTTCTCAGGATAGGGTGCAGGGTGTTTGGAAGGAGTTTTGATTCGTCAGTGAAGGTGTGGTACTTGCTTTCTTTTATGAAAGAGGTTTGCAGGTTAGAGTGAGGTTTTCCAAAATGTTATGTTTATCACTCCCCACAATTGGTTCCCCACTCAGTCCTTTAACAGCATAATCAGGTGCTATTTCTATGTATTTAGGGCTAAGGGATGAAAAAAGCATCCTAAAGAGAAGAGAGTTTATGTAGGTTGCCTGGTGATATTATTAGTTAACATGACAATCTCTTGTCTTCTGAAATTAGTCTGAATATAGTCGATAGTTAAGAGCTTGCAAGGTTTGGCCAGAGGATACTTTTAACTGACTGCATTAACAAATGTTTCTTTTCTGATATTTAAATACCTCATGAAGAGCAAATGTCTGCCTAGTCCCCTGACTGCTTGGACCTGTTGTTAGGCTGAGCAATTCTGAAATATTTTGACACTGGGGTTCTTCTCTCTTGCCTCTTCTACCGCATTGTTAACCTCTGCCTGCCCTTACCCACCTTCATCCTCCCACCTGAACAAGGGACCTGTGGGATGACAGTGTGGCAGGAGTAAGTCTTCTCACAGGCCAAGTGCTCCTTTTCGAGTGGCAATTGAACAGTCTGTTCTTCTAGGGTGTGCAAAAGAGGCCCCTGAGGTTGGAGGGAATGAAGGTTGTGTGGAGGAAGCTGTGCTCCTGGTTCCTAGCTGAGAAGTGGGCCCGATCTTGTATCACAGTGGTTGAGTGGAGCTAGAGTGCCTTTCTGGGCCCTCAACCCCATTGTGTGAGGTCTTGTGCTATCACTCAGGATAACACTGTCCTCCTTTACAGTGTCTGCTTTCTCAGTGCTCAGTAAGGACAGTGGATGACAACAGCATTTTGGGTTTTTTCCTTCCAATCGTTCTTTACCAAGTAGATCTTCTGGTTTCATGGCAGAGTCCTTACCTCATTCTATTTCTTTTTGTTCTTTAGGAATCCTTACTACTTTTGTCATAATGGAAATGGGAGATGAGCCTTATGCATGCTAGATATACCTGCTTTCACCTCCATTCCATGCTGGTAAAAGGGATGACTTTTCTCCTGCCCAGGAGTGGGCCAGCTGCTCACCTGATCACTTGATTCCGTCTCTTCCAGGCCCTTACTTCTTTCATTGATTGCTGGCTTCCCTTCCTCTATACTCTCTTAGCCATTTGGGATTCCTCTGGCGTCTGTATGTCTATACTTAGTGATGCTGGGTCTTCAGCTGATACCTTCTCTCTTTCTCTCACAGTCAAGTTTGTTGAAGAAATAATTTACTCTTGTAGAGCTACAAATTCTCACTTCTCATTCTCCTTTACAAGTCAGCTTCTTTCCTTCTAAGCTGTTCAGGCAAAGAATATACTCAGTTTCTTAAAACAAAGTCCTTTGGGCATTCTGTATTCCTTACTGTGTTCTGTTCCTTGGGTTATTTGATACCATCAATATGTAATCCTTACTGTGTTCTGTTCCCTGGGTTATTTGATACCATCAATAATTTCTTTTTGAAACAGTACTTTTCTAGTTCTCCCACCTGTGAGCATCCTTTTGTACCTCTCAGGTTGGCTTTTTTCTGTTCGCCCTTCTCAAAATCATTCTTCTTATCTGCCCCAGACCATCTAATTGGTCTCCTGCCCCACTCCGGCTCTATGTATTTCTAGCAGGTCAAGCATTCCTAAACCCTTATCTTCAATCCAGACATATACACATGTACATGTGTATCACCTGGGTGTGAAACACAACTCATCATTTTTTTAACATTTTATTTATTATTCTTATTTTATGTGTATGCGTGTATTGCCTGCATGTAAGTAAGATCACCTGTGTTGTGCAATGCCGGTGGAGGACAGAAGAGGCCATCTGATCCCCCGGAACTGGAGTTAACCAGACAGTTGTTAGCTTGCCATGTGGGTGCTGGGATTCAAACCCAGGTCTTCTGCAAGAACAGTCAGTGTTCTTAACCACTGAGCCATCTCTCCAGCCCACAACTCATCATTTAAAAAAAAAATATTTTTATGAGTGTACTGCCTTCATGTGTGTAAGTGCACCCTTGTCATACAGTGCCTGCAGATGTCAGAAGAGGGCGTCAGATCCCCTGGAATTGGAGTTACAGATGGTTATTAGCTGACATGTGAGTGCTGGGAATCAAACCCAGGTCCTTTGGAAGAGCAATTAATATTCTTAACCACTGAGCCATCTTTCCAGCCCCTGAAACTCAACTCATCTTAACACACACCTACACATGGTTCCTCCTGAGGACTTTATCCCAGTAAGTGGTCCTACTAGCTGTCCTGGTATATAATTAGGAGACCTGTAGATTAGCCCTGGACCATCTCTCTCTCTCTCTTTTAATTGATGCATCCTCCTGATTCTGTCAGGTCTGTCTGTCCCTTTCTCATTCCCATGTCTTTATGTCTTGCTTTCTTCTACTACTGCAGCAGCCTCTTGCTCCCAGCATTCTCCTGGCTGATTTGTTCCGTACTCTTCCATAAGTGCACGCACACAGGCAAGTAAGAGTGTCAGGATCAAGTCCTGGGTCCTTACCCCTTAAATGCAAGGTTTTCCCATAGCTTCTTGATATGAGTCTTTTTATTTCTCACCTCTACCTTACCCCTACCTCTGACCCCTAACAAACATTTTGTAGTTTCTTTCTTCTATGCTATATGTCTTCTTTTTTTTTCTTGAAAGTGCCTCTATTCCTGACTTTCTGGTAAATTTTTCCTGTTCCCATATCAAGGTAGTGGTGCCTCATTTGAGAACTTTTTCTTGTCATGCCATTGCTATCTTTATACCAGCTCCACTCCCCCACCCCACCATGTATCTTACAGACCTCCATTAGCATTGGCCATCCTGTCATTTCAATTTCTAGTTCCTCTGGAGAACTAGGAACTCCCTGGGGGTGGGCCCTGAACCATACTTAGCACAGGGAAGGACAAGGCCGTGGCCTTAGTAAAGATTCCCTACATGTGTGAATGAGGAGAGATTTCAACAGAAGTTCCTGGATGGCCTCATCTCCTGGGGACAGGCCCAGAAAACCCACATGGAAATTGTGGAGAAACCTCTAGGTTACCTTCTACCCTTGCCTTCCTAGAGAGAGTGTAGTGAAAGTCATTGATACAATGTAGACAGCACCAGCTAATTTTATTGAATTTATTTTTATAGAATATCAGAGGAGAAACCTGAGGTACAGAAAGGGTATGATCTATTAGATGTTAGAGGTGGATAGCACAATCCACAGGCAGCCAAGCAGGGTGGGAATCTATGTACTCTGTCTTTACTGGCTCTTTCAGACACTTCAGCAACATGTGATTTACAAAACTCCCTTTTCAGAGCTGCTCCCTTTTCAATGCTTTGTTGCATTGTCTTGCCAACAAAGAGCTCTTTTTTCAACCTGGGCACCCTCCTGAGCTGGGTGGGGTGCTGTACTTGGGAGGTGGAATCAGGAGACTGGAGTTCAGAGTCACTCTTAGCTACACAGTGAGTTTGACAACAGCTTTGGTTACATAAGACCCTGACTCATGCTGGGTGTGGTGGCACACGCCTTTAATTCCAGTACTCAGGAGGCAGAGACAGGTGGATCTCTGTGAGTTCAAGGCTAGCCTGGTCTACATAGTGAGTTTCAGGCCAGCTGGGGCTACAGGGAGACACTGTCTCAAAAAGACCAAACAAACAAACAACCAAATAAATAAATAAATAAATAAACCTCACTCAAACAAACAAAAAAACCCTACAAAGAACCTATTTACTTCCGTTTATGATACATACATACCGTGTGAGGAACTCTCTACTTCATTATGTCTTGTATGCAATGTGCTATGAATTGCAAGTAAGACAGATTGGATCTTTTCTGTTGTCTGGTAATTTAGAGTGTTCAGCTAAATGATACTGAGTTGGAGAGAAATGGCTTTGATGTGCAGAAGTTGAATGTGTGGTTAGGTAGGACTTAAATATTATATGATTCATTCATTCAGTAATCCTTGCTGAGCCACCTGTCTAACTGGGCACTGTAAAACTGTCATGTTCCCTCTTCTCTTCAGGGTCACAGTCAAGTCAGGGAGTCAGGTGTTAATCCGAGATGCCTGCAGAAGAAAATGACCCATGTCACAAGTGTATCAGAGGCCTTGTTAGAAAACTGGAAAGGCTCTGGAGGACCCAAGAGTTCCAAGGTTCTAACCCATATGACCCAGTCAATGCATTCTTTCCTCTGCCTGGGCCCTGTTTTTTTCTTCTATAAAATGACCAACGTTGTATTGATTTGTCTCTTAGTTCCTTCCAATCTGCTCTCTTTGAACTGTGAAGATGCTTTTGTTAAGATGAGACAGCAGACAAAGCCAAAAGTACTCTTTTGTGTGTATGGATTATCAAATAATAACACTAAATGTTTCATTTATTATCTCTGTGAGCAGAGAGTTCAGGCTCAGAATGTCCACACTGACGGTCATGGAAATCTGCCATGACAATGCACTTAAAACTCACAGCAGAGCTTGGTATTTTGTAGATCTCCTTACTGTCATTAGGTTGTTCTGACATTTGAAGGCTTAGATTCTTTTTGTTCTGTGATCATAAAAATCATCAGCCCCCTTTTCCTCAATACCTAGATTTGATATATATGAGGGGAATAATGATCCCAGACGCCTTGATAAATCCACACAGGCACTGATAAGCAAGGAGGCAGCATTGTTGAACATTTGCTATATGTACTATGCTGCTAGGGTCTAGTACAGACATGAATAAACAGTAGTTCCTGCCTTAGAGGTGCTTATGGCTAGAAGGTAGAAATTAAATGATCTGAGTAAGAGACCACTATAGGACTGGAGAGATGGTTCAGTGGTTAAGAGCATTGACTGCTCTTGCAGAAGACCCAGGTTTGATTCCCAGCACCCACATGGTGGTTAATAACTGTAACTCCAGTTCCAGGGGATCTGATGGCTTCTTCTGACCTCCACAGGCACTGCACAGCATGGGTGCACTTACACACATGCAGGCAATACACATTAGAAATAAATAAAATATTTAAAAAAAAAAAAAGAAAGAAACCATTAGAAGTGCTACCATAGGACTGCAGAGATTGGCTCAGTAGTTAAGAGTCTTGCTGCTCTTCCAGAAGTCCTGAGATCGATTCCCAGTACCCAAGGAGAGCAGCTTTACAATGGCCTGCAACTCTAGCTCCAGGGGATGTGGGGCAGATGTCTGACCTCTGTAGGCGCCCCCACACAGGTGGCATATGCTCACACAGACACACATACACATAAATAAAAAATAATTTAAATAAATCTTAAAAAATAAAAGTGCTACCATAGAAGCTTATCTAGGATTGGGTATGAATTAAGAGTATTACTTCTGCTGGGGCATGGTGGCACACACCTTTAAACCCAGCACTTGGGAGGCAGAGGCAGGCAGATCTCTGTGAGTTCGAGGCCAGCCTGGTCTACATAGTGAGTTCCAGGTCAATATGGGGTGACCCTGTCTCAAAATACCAAAAAAAATAAAAAAAAGAGTATTACTTCCATAGGCCGATAGGCTGTTGGGAGGGGAGATCACAGGGTAGTATGGTTTAAGAAAAAGTCTTTAGGTTGCATCAGAGGATTTGGGCTGTTAGAGTCTCAGCGTTCTGCTCATTTGTCTCTGTGTGTTACCTTTATACTTCTTTTTTTGTTGTTATTTTTATTTTCTGTGTACGAGTATAATGCTTGCGTGTAGGTTGGTGCATCAGTGAGTAATTCCTTCAGAGGTTAGAAGAGGGCATCAGATCCCCTGAACTGGAGTTACAGATGGTTGTTAGTCATCATGAAGGTGCTGGGAATTGAATCTGGACCCACTGTAAGAACAGCCAGTGCTCTTAACTGCTGAGCCATCTCTCTAGCCCCCAACTTTATACTTCTTTGAGCCTGAATGGTATATGATTTTTGTACCCAGGCTGATTCCAAATTACTGAGCTTCAGTGATCCTCCCATCCTGTCTCAGCCAGCTAAGTAGCTGGCACTGTAGTACATTCCACTGCACCTGGTTTGGCCCGTCTAAATAAAGAAACTTTTATATTACACACCCTCCATGGTCTCTGTGTGTCTGAGCCTTTAAGGGAGGACCATGTTCCTGAATAAAGTGGATGTTAAGCCACTTGTAATTGCTAAAGTGAGAATGAATTTCAGTGAAGTTATATTTCACATTAAACCAGTTAGGACTAGGCAACCTTACAAAAGTTTTATATCAGCCTGGCAGCCCATGTTGCCCTGGCAGATCAAGTGTCAATGTGGTGCCTACCTCTTGTGTGGAACAGCAGCTGTGGTGGTAGAAGAGGTGGCAAGATTTCCATGGCCCCTGAACACATGACTTCTTACTCAGCACATGTGGAGTATATACCCTGACTCAGCTGTGCCCATGGGGAGTGTATTAGTCACTTTTCTGTTGCTGTGATAGAAACACTGACCCAAGCAATTTATAGAAGGAAGAGTTTATTTGAGCTTACTGTTCTAGGGGAATTACAGTCCATCATGGCAGGGAGGCATGGTGGCTGGAGGTGGCTGGAGCAGGAGCAGCAGAAGCTAAGCTCTCACATCATCACGCAGGCACAGGAAGCAAGAGAGCAACTGGAGATCTGGCAAGGCTTAAGAACTCTCTAAGCCCACCCCCAGTGATGTGCTTCCTCCAGGATAGCCACACCTTCTAAAACCTCCCAAAACAGTGCCATCATCTGGGGACAAAATGTCCAAACACTTGGAGCCTATGGGGGACATTTTCATTCAAATCACCACAGGGAGGAAACCATAGTGGTAACAGCAGTCCTAACTCTGAACTTTTCCCTTTCCTCCCTTATACCAGATTATATCATGTGGGCAACCTGCTGCAACTGGTTCTGCTTGGATGGACAGCCTGAGGAGGTCCCACCACCACAAGGAGCCAGGACGCAAGCCTATTCCAACCCTGGGTACAGCTCCTTTCCTTCCCCAACAGGCTCAGAACCAAGCTGCAAGGCCTGTGGGGCCCACTTTGCAAACACGAGCCGGAAGGTGAGTGCTGCTCTGCACTGTGGACCCAGGACTCCAGGCCAGCAGGCAGCTGGCTGTGCTGTGAGGGACTGCCACCTGGCCGCTGCCTGTGCAATACTGGGGGTCCAGGCCTGTTCTAGTCATAAGAATGTTAAGAACATTCAAGTAAAGGCAAAGCATCTCAGCACAGACCTGGAACCAGGGGACCTGGACCTGAACTCAGACATACCAGTTTCACTGCGCACTAGCTGTGTGACTGAACCTTTCTTGAAATGCAGTTTCCCCATCTGTGAAGTACCCTATCCTAATGTTGTGAGAATAAAATGAGGTAAGCTATTAAGGGTACCCAAGCACTGTGCTGGAGATGTAACAGGCACCACCATTGTTAGTTCTGTTAGCTGCCACATACAAGGCCTGACTGCAGATTAACCTATTCTACATTATCAAAAGCAATGTCAGAGATCCCAAGAGGCATCAAAACTCTAGCAGACAACTGGAGCCTATTCACTATAGTGGATTTCCTTTGAAATGCTTGGGGTGGGAGCAGGAGCAGAAGCATTGGCAGGCCCTCAGGCAGCACATTGTCTCTGCAGAGCAGGGAGGTTTTCGGCCCAGAATGATTGGTAGGATGTGAGGAGGGAAAGATGATAGTGGAAAACCAGGAGGAAATACTTTTTAAGCTTTCCACTGTGTGTGGGAGATAGATTAAGAGTTTTAGCCAGTTACGGTGGCACATACCGGTGTGGCAAGTTTGAGGTCACTCTGAGCTATGTAGTGAAACCCTGTCTCAGACAACAACAACAAAATAGTTAACCTTTTTATTTCATTTAGGCTTTTCTTTCTTTTCTGTGACCCAGGCTGGTCTAGACCTTACTGTGTAACCTAACTGGCCTCAAACTGGCAATTCTCCTGCCTCAGCATGTCAAGCCTGGCTTAGATTTTTATTTTGTATCATTTAACCCTCACAATAACTGTAGAAGCACATCAAAATATTTATGCTTTTCCCTATAAAAAGCACTTCACTATTACATAGCTAAGTAGCTCAGCCTAGGATTCAAATTCAGGTCATAGACTCCAAAGCTGCCCACAAAGAAACATGTGGAATGTTGAACTGAAAATGGCAGGTGACACCCTGGTTCACAGGAGCCTGGCAATGATTAAAGTGGGGAGCTTTTTCTCCTGCTGATTAGAAATAAGTATTGAAGTGCAGTTTACGCTAGGCATTGTTAGGCTTTGTGGGCAGGGATGAAGAAAGTTGTCCCTCCTGAGGGAGTTTGTAGCAGGGTGGGGACATTGAGGCAGAGCATACTGCAAGGTGAGACCAGAGAAAGATCGCTGAGGCATGAAGAGCGCTGTTGGGGCAGACAGATCCTAATTTGGATGGTGAAAGATGTTATTGGTACAGTATTTTCTTGCTCTAAATTACAAATTAATTTTGTGCAATTTATAATGAGTTTTGTGAATATTAAGAATGTTTACAAGTATTTTTCATTTGTAATTTCATGCTTAAGTGGATCAGTGTTTTTATCTTAAGTGTTTGGCATTTAACGGCCAGAGGCTTTTACAATGTCTTTTCTAGCAGTGATTACATGGATCCCACTATCCTTTTTTTTTTGTGGTCAGTATTTTCTGCATGCTCACTGACTGAAAAGCATAGATAACAGTAAAGACTTAAAGAGAATACAAGAAAAGTTTGTCAGCCAGGAGCGGTGGCACACACCTTGAGTCCCAGCACTCCGGGAGGCAGAGGCAGGCAGATCTCCCTGAGTTTGAGGCCAACATGGTCTACATAGTGAGTTCTAGGCCAGCTGGGGCTACAGGGAGACCCTGTCTCAAAAAAAGAAAAAGGTTTGTCCCCCAAAGTCCCCAGGTTTCCAGTCTTGGAGAAAGGGGGCAGGCTGCAATTTTGCTGCAAGCCACTTGTCCCATTTGTACTGGTAATACCCACCCGTGGTGTCACAGTGAACCTGACAGTTTCTGAGTGAGTGAGCTTTGGCATTCAGACTCTTTAAGTTGGTCCAGTTTGAGGAGGTGGGGGAGGATATGCTTGGAAACTTGGGTGCAGTATTCAGATTACAGAGTAGAAAAAGAGGAGTGGTTCTTTGGTGTTGAGAAGAGTCGAGATGGACTGGAGGAAAAAAAGAGTGAAAGGTGACCAATGCTTTCCTGTGAGTGTTTGCCTTAAGCTAAGTTTTATATAAATGATATCATAATATTTCAGTGGTTAGGAAACCGGGAAAGTGGGAGGGTGGGCCTGAGCAGTCCGGGGAACATGAATGAGGAGGCACTGGGGGAGAAAGATAAGTAGTGTGGTAAAGGGGAGAAAGCTGAACACCGTATGTTGGGTCCCCTGAGGTGGTACCTAGCTGAGGCCTGCTGCCAGCTCTTGATGCAAGTGTTTCAGTGCACTCTGAGGTGTCTGCAGCCTGGCACCTCCTAATTCATCTATCTTGCTATCTTGTTACTCAGCTGGCTTGATCCATTACTGGAATTTACACATACATTTCCTTTGCTCATTTTGCCTGTATTGTTGAGAGCTTTTATCCCTCTCTTTGTTCCCTCCTGCCACAACACTCCAGGGTTTTAGCTATGAGCCCTGTCTGTTCTTTCAGGGTCTACTTCAGATGCAGGCTTTGTTCAGAGCCCCTGACGTACACAGAAGTTGGGTTGTTCCTTTGCCTTCTGATCTTGTGTCCAGAAGCCGCACACATTTGAAGAAGACAGTGGTTTGGATCTGGCTTATTGAGCAACACGAGCTTCATCATTGTGTCAAGCTAGGCCTTGTCAAACTGCATTGACTTGAGTAATGAATGTTCCATGTCTGGACCACAGCTTTATGACACGGCAGACTCTTCATTCTCCCTGTCAGCCATCTTAAATGCATTTCATTTCCCAACAGGAAAGTTTTAGATGTGAGTGAACTCTGAAACTCCCATTTTCTACTTGCGTGGCCACAGGTCCCAGAGCTGTTCTTTGTTAGCACAGCCGTATGTCCTTTTCAGTCTCTGTATAGTTTACTACCCAGTTATAGCTGGGTAGAGAAGAAGGGGGGCTAGTGTGTGTTCCTTTGCAACACCTTCTAAGTCTCCGTGCCCAAACTGAATGGCAAACATTGCATCCTCTGGCTTCAACTATATGAACGACATGTAGACAAACACTAACTAGAACTCTCTTAACTGTGTGGACTTCACCACATATAAGGGTTCCTATGACCCTACCTTCAAGAACCTGAGCCTCAGGCAATCTTTTTGTAGCTGAATAGCTTTCCACAATTAGAAAAAAGAAGCAAAAACTTGTAAGTTAATGTAGTATGTAAGTCATCACAAAATGAAAAGCGTCTAACTTCCTCAGAGGATCGGAGAGGGTGCCATTGTGCCCTTGAAAGTGATCCTAGGGTGTTCAGGAGTTAGCTCTCTTGGGGTGGGTGACTTGCCAGTTGCTGGAGCAGAGCTCAGCCACATGTCACTCTGCTTGCACAGCCTGTGGGTGGAGCAGCCGTGGTGTGCTGACTGGGACCGTGGGAGTAGCTGCACCAGGCAGTGCCAGCTTTCGGGACAGGCACACTTATCTCTGAACTGAGACACTGTGTGCTTTCACAAAGCAGAGCATGCTCATGTCCAGGGCCCTCCTGTAATATCTAAATATTTAGCTTGGAAATGACCTCACGTACCACCTACTTCCCAGCACTCTTGAGTGGCCTTACTGGAGTAGGGAAGCCTGGCACCAGCTTCTGTGGAGAGGGCACTGACTAGGAAGTGTGGAATTGGAAAGCCAGGCCTCTGACTTGGCCTTATTGGCTGCTTATGTGTGACTCAGCAAGGCACAATGGCCAGATAGGATGAACATGACTGAGGGCATTAAACTCAGACTCCAGGATGAATCCTTGCTCTGCCTTTACTGCCTGGCCTTGAATGTCAAATGGGATCTCCCTGGTTCTTGGTTTCTCTCTCTGTGAATCAGGGAAGCACAATAACACTTTTCAAGGGACTTTGAGAATGAAATAAACCAGGTATTGCCCTAGTACCTCAGTAAGTTCTAGTAATGTCAATATTAATAACCACTATTTGGGCATGGTGGCATATGCCTGTAATCTTAGCACTCAGCAGGCTAGTTTGAGTAAATAGTGAGACTGTCCAAAGGCTGGAGATGTAGCTTACCTAGCATGCAAAAGGCCCTGTGTTCAATCTCAAGCAGTAAAAGCAAGACAAACAAAATAACAACAAAAAAAACCAGCCACCACTAACCTCCATACATTCACTTTCTTTCCTCAGCAATAAGCAGAAAGGAATGCAGTGTAGGAGTTGAACCCTACAGTTGAATCCTAGGCAGTGTTTCCTAGCAGGAATAATGAAAAGAGCCAACACTGCTGATTCATCCTTGTCAGATATGTCTCAGTGCGTTATTTCTTAATCCCCATGACTTGTGAAGTAAGTCCTGTCATTACCCCCTTTTTACGGGTAGGGAAGCTGAGCACCAGAGAAGCTGATTTAACACACCCTGGGTGACACTGTAAGAAATTGGAGAGGAAGACTTAAAAAGGCAGAGCTTTTTTATTCCAAAGCTGGTGTCTTTATTAATAGCTTCAGGTTCTCTGTGAGTGAAATAAATAAGCCTAAAATGAAATTATAAATGTAAATGACTGTCGTGTATACATATAGTATATAAAGGTATAATACATTATGTAAATGTCCAGCATCCTGTTAGTTACAGATACAGGTAGGAGGCCTGCCACCTGTGATAAAATCTCCAGTGTAGCTCACACCTTGGATATAGGAGACAGTGCAGTAAAGAGCTGCCAGACAAGGTCCCACCGGCTGTGGTGTAGTGGCCTTGCAGCTCCCACCCCATTCTCTGTCTTGTTCCCTCAAGCTGACATGTTTCCTTCTGCCTCTTGCTCTAAGCAGCAGACCTGCTTGGACTGTAAGAAAAATTTCTGCATGACCTGTTCAAGCCAAGAGGGGAATGGGCCACGCCTCTGCCTTCTCTGCCTCCGGTTCCGAGCCACAGCCTTTCAGCGAGAGGAGCTTATGAAGATGAAGGTGAAGGACCTGAGGGACTATCTCAGCCTCCATGACATCTCTACTGAAATGTGTCGGGAAAAAGAAGAACTGGTGTTCTTGGTGCTTGGCCAGCAGCCTGTGATTCCTGAGGAGGACAGGACTCGTGTCCCCACCTTGTCCCCAGACTTTCCCGAACAGCAGGCCTTTCTGACCCAGGCTCACACCAGCACAGTACCTCCTACCTCGCCTGGCCTCCCATCTTCACCTGTACAAACCACCTCTGTTCCCTCAGTCCAGGCTCAGGAAAATCAGCAGGTACCGGCTGGCTTGCAGTCCCTGCACCTTTGAGCTTGCTCCAAGGGTTCCTACTACATTGTGGGAATGGGTTATGAGGTGAAGTGTCTGCATGATGTGAAGCCTTGCTGCTTGTTGACACAGGAGGTGGTATTTCCTGGACATTAGGCTCACATTTTGACTTCAGGGATGATGTGCCTGGTACCATGTTTTTATGTTGTTTGTTTGTAATGCCTTTGTTACCACACTTAGACTTAAACATTCATTGCTCCAGAAATATTTTTAGGAAAGTCACCATTAACTCTCTAAATTTAGTTCTGTTCAGATTTGTCCTCCAGCTTACTATCCCTCTGTCTGATATTCTTTACCTGAGGAGAAAGGGGAGAGATGGGAAGCCCTGCAGCTGTCCTGGCCTGTGTGGAAGCAGCAGTGGTTGGCATGCTGCAGAACTGTAAGCTACGTTATCGTTACCCAGTAATGCCTGGAAATGGTAAACGCATGTTTTGGCTTGGGGAGTCCACAGTGAGTAGACACTGTCTCCACCCTCAGGAAGCCCTGGGAGAGGGAAACTAAGCATGAGAGCCACTCTTGATTCAGGTGGTGTGACACAGATCTACAGAAGCACTTTGCTGACCTGTGATTTATTGGGCTTGGGCATGGTGAGAGATTAGGATCTAGATCTGGATTCCATATCCACTGTTTTGTTTTTTGGTGCTAATGATCAGCCCCAGAACTTTGAGCATGCTGGGCAAAGTGGTCTCTACCACTGAGCTACACCACCAGCCCCATTTTTGTTTCTGACTTGGGTCTTCCTAGGTTACAGAGAGGCTCAACTACCATAGTATCTTGCCTAAGAGCACGGGGCTGCTCAGAGCTGGCATGGTGCTGTGCTGTCCTTTCCCACACCTGACATAGATTGCTGTGTCCCTTGTTTATGGTCACCTTTGCCAGGACTGGCCCCTGTTTCGGCTCTTGACAGATACTAAGCACAAAAGCCAACATGATAACATAATTTAGCTATGCAGCAATCATTAAACTCCCTGGTTGGCCTGAGCATGTTTTTCTCTTCAGCTGCTTGTTAATTCTTTCATAAGCTCTAGATCTTTATCTTTTGGACAGGTTTCACCTCTTGGCATATATTCCATTTTTTGCTTGGTTTTTAGAACATTCCTGTTCATCTATGGGAAACAAGGAGAGGAACCTGAGATATTTTTTTTTAATTATTTTTATTTTATGTGTATGAGTGTTATGCCTGCATGTAAGTAAGTGCACCCGTGTCGTGCGGTGCCCGCAGAGGACAGAAGAAGCTGTCAGATGCCCTGGAACTGGAGTTATGGACAATTGTTAGCTGCCATGTGGGTGCTGGGATTCGTGTTCTTAACCACTGAGCCATCTCTTAGCCCCCAAGATATTATTTTTCAATAAAGAACCTTCAGGCAGGTCAGGTATGATGCCACACACCTGAAATCCCAGCACTTGGGAGATGGAGGCATGAGGATCAGAAATTCAAGGCCAGCCTGGGCTACATGAAACACTGTCTCAGATAGATAGATAGATAGATAGATAGATAGATAGATAGATAGATAGATAGATAGATAGATAACACTGTCTCAGATAGATAGATAGATAGATAGGTAGATAGATAGATAGATAGATAGATAGATAGAT
>NW_008351176.1:1483048-1531821 GCF_000622305.1 Nannospalax galili
ATAATAAATAAGAGAATTAACAAACCTTCATGTTCAATGAAAGATTATAAACTTCTTGTCACTAAAAGTGATTTTTTTTTTTTTTTTTTTTTTTTTGTGGTCTTTTTGAGACAGGGTTTCCCTGTAGCCCCAGCTGGCCTGGAACTCACTATGTAGACCAGGCTGGCCTCGAACTCACAGAGATCCACCTGCCTCTGCCTCCCAAGTGCTGGGATTAAAGGCGTACACCACCATGCTGGGCTAAAAGTGATTTTTTAAAAAAATTTATTTTATTTTTTTTTTAATTTTATGTGTATGAGTGTATTGCCTGCATGTAGGTAAGTGCACCCATGTCATGCAATGCCCTCAGAGGTCAGAAAAGGCTGTCAGATCCTCTGGGACTGGAGTTACGGATAATTGTTAGCTGCCATATGGGTGCTGGGATTTGAATCTGGGTCTTCTGCAAGAACAGCTAATGTTCTTAACTGCTGACCATCTCTCTAGCCCCTAAGTATTTTTATGTATTTATATTAGTGTTTTGCCTGCATGGAAATGCACTGTGTGTGCACAGTGCCCATGGTGGCCAGAAGAGGGTGTCAGATCCACTGGAACTGGAGTTATAGATGATTGTTAGCCACCATGTGGGTTCTAGGACCCAAACTTGCCTCCTCTGCAAGAGCAGCCAGTGCTCTTCACTGCCAAGCCATTTCTCTAGCCCCCTAAGTTTCCATACCATACCTACAGGTCACATTATGGACCTATTATTGTTGGATACTTTTTGAGACTTTAGAGAACTTTAGTGTCAGTTTCTCCTGTCCTTATAACACCTGAATTTTGCAAATAGGAAAAACAGGCTTGGGGAAGTTAAGTAACTTGGGCAAGGCTATGTGTTAAATCCATAAGCAAGCTGTAGTCAGAGTGCACATCTTACAGTGTTTACCCTACCAGGGCTCTGTCCTTCACCTTTACTACCCTAGCAGTAGTTGCCAAGGACGGGAAGTGTATGCAATAAGCAGAATAGCGGACAGATGAGACTAGTTGTAGATTTTGATTTATCCAGTGGGCAAACTAGGAGTATTTACAGCATGCAATCCAGTTTCTCTCTAAAGAACGAAGGATATTCAGGAACAGGTTAGCTTCCAGAAGACCTCATGGTAGCACAAAGGAGACAGCATCCCAGAGGCTGATGGAGACACCGTACATGCATCCCTATATGTGTGTGTTCTTGTCATCACTTGGGGTGTTGTAATCTCTGCTTTTCATTGCCATTGTAGTTGTTTGATGAGTCGCTGGAGTTAGTAGGTCACTTTGGTTTCCCAGGTTGTCCCTTGATTGGCTCAGCCAGGTTCTGGGGGAAAGGCATGTGAGTCTTGCTTTGGACCCATACAGGCCCTTTGCTGGGGGTGAAGAGGAGCTAGGTGGGGGTTTGTGACAGAAATGGGGATGGAGTTAGGAAGTCACCGTTCTGATTGCTCTGACAAAGCACTCAGGTGAATCCTTTTGGGAAGTTAGACTCCTGAGTAGAATGAATCCCCTCAAGCTGAGGCAGTTGTGTTTCAGTCTTTGGCTGATAGATTCTTAAGTTCATAAAAAACATTAGAGCAGGTTTCAGCTCTTAGACATACTGTGTCCTTCTGGTTAGAGCACATTTCTAGAATGTGAGAGCAGTGACGAAGCTGCAGAGAGAGGGACTTTAGGTGGTGAGGGTCTGGAAACTGTCCCCTCAAAGTCAGTTGAGGAGGCCAGTCAGTGAAGGAGGGCATGGGATAAGGTGTTTAGAAAAACCAGTGGCTATTGGCCCAAGGGGCAGAGTGAGGGGTAATGAAATGGGTAGGGATTGAAGAGACACAGTTTTGACTCGGTGTTGAGAGACAGCATGGTGATAGGAAGAGAACAGTCACCAATGGAGATGGCCATAGCTTTTACCCTGCCTAGCTAAGAGTAAACTGGGTAAGGCCACTGTTGCTGGTAAGCAGAGTTGGTACGCTCTTATTGATGCAGCTTTATCTGTTAAAATCTGCCTTGTCCCTCTACCAGATAGAGTTGTTATTAGAAAGTGGGTATTTGTGGTGCTACTGTGGGATCCTTGATTTCTGGGGGAGATGGGAATCCGTTTTGGACATTGTGTGAGCTGAAAGGTCTCTGGGACATTTCTGTGGATGTGATGGCACACTTTCTCTTCCTACAGGCCACTGGCCATGTGTCTCAGGACCAGGAGGAGCCCGTCTACCTGGAGAACACAGCCAGAGCACTTGCTGAGGATGAGACCCAGGTGGGGCCTCTGCTTCGGTCTGCACCTTTACCTTTACTCTTTTTCTGGTGTTCTTGGAACGTTCCTAGGAGGCTGAGCAGACTCGGGTGGAATGAGAAGGGTCAGTCTGTAATGACAGTCCTGAAGTCCTCTTCTCGGGGAGTTTAAGTGGAAGCATTTCAAATTCACCTTTGGTACTGTCAGTATGAGCAAGCAGATGTAAAGCTGCAGTGGCGTCTTTAGTGTTTCTGAGAGCTACCAGAGGTCAAGGTCTGGGTGCTGCTGTGAAAATCTTGTCCTGTGCATCTAGCATATAGTAGCCACTCTCAGAGAAGATCAGTTGATGAGACTTTCAGGTCTCAGCCAGGCAAGGAACCAGTGCAAAGCATGGTTCTTTAGGGTCATGGAGCCATGGTGAGCCAAGGAGGTCTGCACTGAAAAGGAAGGGCCAGCCACCATGCCTGGGTTTCACGTGCCACCACATGTAATCTCCACAAGAACCCTGTGTGGGAAGACAGCTGCCTCTCCTTTGTGGAGGGGTAATAGGCTCAGTGTGGTAAGCAGCTTGCAAAGTAATATTTAGCATTTAGTCAGTGGAAGGGTCACCATTCAGAATCCGGGTCCTCCCACTAACTGGTGCTCCTTGTACTCATCACTGATGCATTTGTGGATGTCTGCACAAAGCACAGGATGGTGGGGCAGGGAAAGACAAGTCTATTTTGCAGTCCTAAGCACTATTCCAGGTACTCTCTGTTCCAACTTTCTTGAGGTTGGTCACCAAAGTGCATTGTGATGGGTGCTCTGGGGTTTTTAAAGAGAGCTTAGGGGACACAGAATTTGAGCCCCCAATTGTATCTTTGCCATTACAGTCTATCGACTCAGAGGACAGCTTCGTCCCGGGCCGGAGGGCCTCACTGTCTGACCTGACCCACCTGGAAGACATTGAAGGCTTGACAGTACGGCAGTTGAAAGAAATCCTGGCTCGCAACTTCGTCAACTACAAGGGCTGCTGTGAGAAGTGGGAGCTGATGGAGAGGGTGACCCGGCTGTACAAGGATCAGAAAGGACTCCAGCACCTGGGTGAGGAGCTATCTGTATGGCAGCTGCATAGAACTCTGGAGTGTTTGCTGCTACCCCAAATGCAATGGCATCAAACTGATTCAGTCCCTATGTATTTAGCCTCAGAGGAAGTCAGCCATCTGTACCATCTGATAGCCATTTCTTGTCCTTAAGTACCTAGACTAGAGTAAGCCTTGAATATATAATTTAATCCTCAGAGCAGCCTATGCAGGCAAATACCATCAGTATCACCTTTCCCTGGAGAGCCCAGTTTTGAACGGAGGATTTCCTGGTCTTAAGTCCAAGGCCTTCCTCCCATCTGACTACTATTCCATACTCAACAGTAACTTCAGTCTATCCAATTAGAAGACTGGAAAGTGAAGTTTAGCATGTGGTGGGAGAATACATCTATTCTACCTACACTTGAGCTTTTATGCTCATTTCCCAAAGAGTTTGACATGGTGTCATTTTTAGGAGGTACCTAGGAAAGCATCTGCGTCTGTGGTGGCGGGGGGGGTATTTTTTACTATGTTCTCCTTACTGATTCATTGAGACTTTGTTTGCTTTGTTTTGTTGGTTTTTTTTTTTTTTTTTTTTTTTTTTTTTGAGACAGGGTCTCCCTGTAGCCCCCACTGGCCTGGAACTCATTATGTAAACCATGCTGGCCTCAGTCTCACTGAGATATGCCTGCCTCTGCCTTTGCTGGGATTAAAGGCATGTGCCACCACAACTGGCTCCAGGCATTTTTATACTAAAGGCAGAAAAGTCTTGCAGAAGAGAAGTGCCTTTGGCGGTGTTTGGGTAGGCAATCATGCTACCACTGAGCTGTATCCCTCTCTTAATAGCAACATCTTGTGTGCTTTCCCCTGGTGCTGGGTATCAAACCCAGGGTCTTCCACATTCTGTCACTGAGCCACACCTCTAGCCCATTTTTTGGCCATTTGGAATTGGAAATTTCCTGAATTTATTTTATCTTATTCTCATCTTCCCCTTCATCACCAACTGATTTAGGTCTTACTAAAATTTTTGATTTCTTGTTTGATGAAATATGGTTAAAGTAAGATTTCAGGCTCTCTAATAAATTTGAATAGCTCAAATTAAAATTCATCAGTTAGGGGAAGTCCAACTATGCACTGGTTATAGACTTGGGACCTTTCATGAGTTGCAGTCTTCCTTTGGGGATTATCTCAAAAGCCTCTTTAAAGTTGCAAAGATCTGTGGAGTAGATTGTTTTCATTTTTGACAGTCATTATGTAGCCTGGATGGCATAGAACTCAAAAGAGATCCACTTGTCTCTGCTTCTCAAGTGCTAAGATTAAAAGCGTTCACTACCATGTCTGGCTTTTTTTCCCCTAAGACAGGGTCTCCATACATGGCCTGGAACTCATCCTCCTTTCTTAGCCTCCTGAATAGTAGGATTGATTATTGGTATGCACCAGCATTCCTGCCAAGAATATTGACTATATGTGGGAACTTTATCTAGAATCTCTGGCTCACTGAAGTAGATTCTTCATTCTTTTTTACTTCAATGCTGGCTTCAGAGGCAAGGAAAGGATACTGTGTGTGCAGTGTCCTCTTAGTGGACATGTAGACCAGTGGAGTGATCTTTTCTCATCAGATGCACCAGCATGAGCTCCATATGAGTTCTTAGCACACAGAGTGAGTTAGGCAAGTATCAGTCTAGACCCCAGCCAAGCCGTTCTCAGCACAAAGCTGGATAAAGTTCAGAAATGGCGGCAGGATGGTGGGAATGTTCCCTTGTGCCATCACACTGTCACCTATTCACACGTCATTTTTCTTTGCTTTTCAGTGCGTGGTGCTGAAGACCAAAATGGTATGTAATTTTGTTTAGGAATTCTGCATAGGCCCTTAGCAGATCTATCCTTTCATCTTTAACCCTGATGACTGTTCACAGTTTAAGAATTATAAGCATATGGGTTTCCAAAGAGGTGGTGGGGAAACACAGAACTAGACATCCTTGCCTCCCCTCTGAATTAAGGCCACAGCAACCTTTGGTCTGACTGTCTGCATGCCTCCTGGGCTATTGGAGCAGACACCCAGGAGTAACAATAAATGCATGCTCAGTCTTTCATCAGTTTGTTTGTTTGTTTAAGTCGTTGTTGAGTCGTTTTGTAGCCCCAGCTGGCCTGGAACTCGCTGTGCCACCACACCCAGCCTCATCATTTTTTTTTTTTTTACTTAGTTCTGGTCTGTTTGGGGAAGAGTCTCTGCACCTTCGGAGCTATTACTTGGGATTTTGTTAGCATCCATACCAATGAAAAAGCAAGAATGGTGTCCCAAAAGAGCCCTGTTTGAATGGGACTGGGCAGCAGTCAGAGCTGTTGGGGGGGAGATAGGGGACAGCAGAGGCTTCATATGAATGCCCTCTGGGCCCAAAGTGCATATCCTACCTGGGCTACCATGCAGCAAGCAACCACTGGGGTATCTTTAGAACACACTGCAGAACCTTACAGCCTAGGGGATATTTTAACATACAGTGTACTTTTTTTTTTTCTGTCTTTTTGAGATAGGGTCTCCCTGTAGCCTCAGCTGGCCTGGAGCTTGCTCTGTAGACCAGGCTGGCCTTGAACTCACAGAGATCGCCTGCCTCTTGAGTGCTGGGATTAAAGGCGTGCCTGGCTCCACTATACATTTTTTAATGTGGTTGTGAACTAATTCCCAAGAAAGAATATTCTCTGTACTTTTGCAGCCTCCAGACCTAAATTTACCCCGAAGTGAAATGGTCTTCTTTCAGAATGGGACAGAGTTGAGCTTTTTTCTTAGTCCCATCCCCTCATATGATAGATATCAAGATCAGAACAATCTACTTGTCACTTTCCTTTTTCTCATTCTCTGGAGAATGCTGACAACTGTGTTGATGCATTTATTGTTACTCCTGAGAGAAGTAATGAAGAACTGAAATTCTATAAATGACTCCAGCTTGTCTTAGGTATTTGCTACCTTCCCAACCTGTGCTGAGGCCACAGGGCCGTAAAAGGGTTGTCTTCTCATAGCCAACCATATCCTAGAAGTGGTTTTTGACTTTTTCTTTTCTTTTTTTTTTTTTTTTTTTTGAGACAGGATCTCCCTGTAGCCCCAGCTGGCCTGGATTCATTATGGAGACCAGGCTGGCCTCCAGCTCACAGAGATCCACCTGCCTCTGCCTCCTGAGTGCTGGGATTAAAGGCCTGGGGTAGCATGCTTGGTAGACCAGGCTGGCCTTGAACTCACAGAGATCCGCCTGCCTCTGCCTCCTCTGCTGGGACTACAGGTGTTTGCCACCATGCCCGGCTTGACTTTATTATTTTTATATGTTGAGTGCTTTGTTTGCATGTATAAGTGCATCATATGCAAGCAGTGTCCATGAAGGCCAGAAGAGGGCATTGGATCCTCTGGAACTGGAGTTATGATGGTTGTTAGCTGCTATATGAAGCTGGGAACAGAACCCAGGTCCTCTGGAAGAACAGCAAATACCTTAATCACTGAGCCATCTCTCTGCCGCCATGTTCTTGACTTTTTTAGTAGTCCAGAAAAGAGGAAAAGAAAGTCTAGAAGCAACAAATTAAGGGAGAGTTCCCCTGTAGGATGGTAGAGGTGGTTGACATGAGGCCAGTTCTGTTTATGGCTACTTAGTTCAGGCTAGTTTGACACAATGGAGATAAATGGGCCTTTGAACATGTTTTTCTCCTTGTGCAGCTGAATTTGGATATTGGCTGTGCCCACCACATCCCATCAGTGGTATAAGCCAGTTAGTATTTATCAAGAACTGTGTGTACCGGGCAATTAATACCATCTTGATGGTCTCTGCCCTTGCAGCCTTTATTCAGAAGGCCATATGTTCATGAGCTAAAGAGGAGCCTGTCTGGATTTGAATCTTGGGTCTTAGCAGCCCTGTGCCCTTGAACTCTGGTTCAAGTTGCCTCATCTGTAAAATGAGTACCTACTTCATTTCTGTGAGGACTCGGTGGGTTAATACATGAAAGCTTTCAGGACCCTGCCTGGGACATGATAGGCATTCAGTTAATGTGAGCTGTTATCATTCCTTTGGCAGAATGTTCATTATCAGACATTTAAAGAATACTACCATGTGACTCATGTTTTGGGGATTCAAAGATGAATAGCTGACCTCAGAGTACAAAGCAAATGCTAACTATATGATTGTCAAACTTGGTTGAATATGTTGAATTAAGAAGCTCTTAGCCTACTGTGAAAGATTAAGTAAATTATCTTGCAGTGTGATAAGCAGTCAGGGGTATGAGTAAAACATGGTCATGGCACAGAAAAGGGATCAGCTTTCTGCCATGTTCCTCCCTCAAGTCTTTTCAAAGGAAGCCTAGAGTTAGATTGTGGGCTAGGACAGGGGTCCCCATGCTCCTCAGCTTTATTAAATCGGGATTACATTTATAGATAAGCCTTATGATTCTTAAGGAACCATTCATTACAGTCCTGTTTATATACAAATCTTTCTAAACCAGTTTTATCTTTTCTGCAAGTCCTACCTTGGGATGAGTCGTCCCTAAGTACCACTTAGTCACTATATTATAGCCTCAATTCTCCGAAAATTATTTTTGATTTGCAAGTGTTCTCCAAACCTGTTATCTTTTTTTGTTGTTTTTTGGTCTTTATGGGACAGGGTCTCTCTGCAGCCCCAGCTGGTCAGGAACTTGCTATGTAGACCACATTGGCCTCAAATTCACAGAGACCCACATGCCTCTGCCTCCCCAGTGATGGGGTTAAAGGTGTCAAACCTATCTCAGGGTTAAATAAGCAACTAGAGATGGTTTGGTTACCCCCTTTTTCCCCTAAGATATATTCCTTTGTCCCTTTCTGCCTTGCTTGTCTAGGAGGAACAGTGTCTTCTGGCCTGGAGGAGAACCTGTGTAAGATCTGCATGGACTCGCCTATTGACTGTGTTCTGCTGGAGTGTGGCCACATGGTGACCTGTACCAAGTGTGGCAAACGCATGAATGAATGTCCCATCTGCCGGCAATATGTGATCCGGGCGGTGCACGTCTTCCGGTCCTGAGGCCTGCATCAGCTTCTTCAGTGCCTTACAGGATATAGCCCAAGGTGTCTGGGCTCAGGGTTGGTCCATGTGGAAGGGCAGGCTATTGGAAGAAACTGGCAGCGTTCTCAAGACCAGGGCAAAGTTGCCGGACATGCCTGTCTTGCCATGGGGTACACCTCTTGGCTGGCAGAGCCTGAGGCCAGTAGGAACTGTACAGATTCCATGCGTGAGTGCCTGTTTCTGTGATCATGGGATGGCAATAGTGATCAATGAACAGATGACTTTGCAGAACTTGGACCATGTCTTCCTCACTTCCTGAGAGCCTAGACACATTTCACCCATCCTGTACACTATTCGTCTTGCCTCATCAGATCAGAAGTTCTGCTAGAAGTGGTTCCATTCATCCCCAGCACATTTGGATTTAAATTTCTGGTCTCTCTGGCTCTGTGCTTTAACATACATTTAAAGTCTGCTGCATTGCCTAAAATCCATTTGTTTCTATGGACCAAAAATATTAATCGGACCAATAGTACTCCTTACGACAGAATTTGGATCGGTAGCCTTACATGGGCAAGGAATAGTGCATGGGTCATCTCTGCTACTTTTGTTCTGGAGCTTGACTTTGCACCATCTTTTGGCTCTTCATCCTTGTTTTCCAACAGGCAAAGTCTTACAAATTCTTTCAATAAAGTTTTCCATCCTTTCCCATTGAGGTTTTAAACTTAGTTTGACTGAAGGCACGGAACTTAGAGCCTTGTTCTCCACCCTGACTTCATGGAGTTTCCAGAGAACAGACTAGTGTAGGGTAGTGTAATGAGGCAGCACTAAACCGTGCTGAATGAGGCTGGTTTGTGCTCATTACAGCTGGAAGTCCTTCCATGTCTTTCTCAGTCTGTTGTTTTAGGAGATTAGGATGAAGCATTTGGATCTTTAGTCATGAAGTTTCCAAGCCTTTTTAGCATTTGCTGGAACAGCTCAACAAAGCACAAAACAGATGCTCAGAGGAGCTGTGTATGTCCCAATTACCAGTGGGATGCACCCTAAATACGAGGGCACTACCCATCACTGTGCAGCTGAGCTCTAGAACTAATGACTCTAGAAGGCAGAGGGAAACTTCCAAGGTGGACTATTAGAAGTACTTACACTTCTCCTCCATCATTAACCATTAAATACTTTCAGGAGATCAAATAATTTTGTCAGAGAAACCCTGGGCCTCAGCATTACAAACCAGATAATTCGATTTTGGATTAAAGCCTTTTTTAGGAGTTGGGGAATCAGATTTTCCCACAAAGACTGCCTTTCCCCTCTACCCAACAGTAAGCACTGTAGCTTAGTGCCTATCATCAATTTAGCAATGGCTCACTGATTCTACTACTACTGGACTCCACTGTGAAACAGGTCTGATTATACAGCTCAGAAAGATCTAGCAATAACCTCAAAGCTGGCTTTCCTTCCTCACAACTTGCTTTCTCTGCTGAGACCTTACCTCTCCTACCTCCTAGACAGGAATAGAAAATACACTGATGGCTGATTAGTAACCTAAGTTTACAATCAGAACTGGTGTCATTTACTTATTTTGAAGAAAGAACTTGCCTTTGAACCTTTTGGTGAAGGTTCTCCTTTGGAAAGAAACAGGTCTCAAACATCCCGATTTTTTCCCCCATTTTTTAATTACACCAAATAAAAGTTGGGATTCCAGGATCCCATTCCAGTTAACATCTAGTGCAGGTAGAAAACCTGACTCCCCTTCTGTCCCTCATAGAACCTTTTATTGTTGAAACATCTAATCTTTGCAATTCTATGGATTTTGCTGTGATTGCGCCAAGATTTCAGTTGAAAATTGTTTTAAGACTTGGACAGCTGACTGGTTCATATGTTGAAATAGCTGGTTCTAAACTAATAAGCTATCAAGGAATTAGTGTTCAATATATATTGTATAAATCTGTTAAAATCTCTTGGATGCAAATGTGTTGTTTCAAGTGGCTTATATTAAGAATCTCTTGACTTACCTGGGTGTTAAAAAGGAGACCCAAATGTATTTTTTTGTTACAGAGCTCTGCTTTATAATTTTGTAATAAAGTTTCAATATAGACACCTGTCCCATTTGGTGAGGGGATGATGGCAAAGGCATGAGGGTTTGATACAAGAACGGGTAGACATAGGCAGACTGAGGCCACGTTGCTCTTCAGAGATTGGCCTCCATTTTTGGAGATGCTTAGGCTATCTGGTCTTGGTCAGGATATCCCTGCCCAGTGTGACCTACTCAAGATCTCACAAGTTAGTGTGGGGGAAGAAATCATGGAAGAGACTTCTAGAAGAGAAGGGGAGCTACTAAGAAAGGGATGATTCACAGTACCAAATGGGAAGCACCAAATGAGTTAAGGTATTTATATTATTCCAATATAGAAGAGGCCTCAAGACCTAAATTAAAAGAATCTTAGGGCAACTAGGATAGCAAGTTTTCAGGTTACCCTGGGAGATAGACAGTAGCTTTTGAATATAGCTGTGGTACAGAGTGTGGTTCAAACGTTGACTCAGCCTTAAGGGCAAACTGCAGTGTGAGCACAGGCCTGTACATATTTACCTGAACAAGTGCCTGAGGGGACTGTGTCACTCTGGAAGAAAAGAGATGACACAGGACTTTGCCCTATATCTTAGGAGGACGGAATCTTTCTGATAGCTGTCCTGTTCTGCATCCAGTAACGAGTAGTGCCTGTCACAGCTGGCAGCATGTAAAGAAAGGCTAAAGAGGGAAGGTGTCCAGCCTTCATAGGTTTAGGATGCTGCTGCTTAAGGGTTGGGCGGAAAGACAAAGTTGTCTATACAGTCTAAGCATCACAAAGGAAAATGTCAGAAAGAAGAAAAAATACAAAAACTTGCTACAGTGTATTGGAGCTAATAAACATTAAAAGGACAGGGGCCTGACATTATAACCCTGTCTTAGAGAGAGCCTTCTAAAACTGTTCGGCCCAGCTGCTTGGCCCAAGTAGACAGCGATGGAATTCTATGCAGGCAAGTGCCCAAAGCAGAAGTAGCTTTTGCCTTGAGGACAGATTAAAAAGTGTCTTGGTGTCACACCAAATGTCCTGTACTAGCCAGCAGAAATACATACACCTACTGTCTCTCTCCCCACCATATTTTAAACAGTAGGTGAAAATCAAAGTCAGACTAGCAAGAAACTTCCCAGTAGGGGTTTATGGGGTAGTCAGTGTGGCCCTCTGTATCTTACAGGCACAGATACTTTTAAAAGGTTCAGTCATACGCAACTCACAGGAGACAGACAAACCCGCTGATTCATTAGGAATGAAGAGAGCTGAGCTTCAAGGGCTGGCACAGCATGGACATGGTACCCAGATAAGACTGCTCAGAGCTGAGCATGAGCTCTAACATACAGTTGTGGATTGAGGTGGTAAGTCAGTGCTCTTGTCCCAAATGAGAACTGGATAAGCCCACCAATGGCAATGTTCCCAGTTTTCCGTGAACTGTACCAGGTTATTTATGTGCCTCGTGCTTCTCTGAGATTACTGACAGCCAACCAGTGAGTGATTCAGGAGCAGTGCCTCTCCCAATTCCACGATGCTCAGATGTGTGATGGTCACTGTTCACTTGGGACCATTTGAAGGCATGTTAAAATGAGAACTTTAGTTCCTCAATCACATTAGTTACATTTCAAGCACTTTAACAGCCAGATGAGGCTAGTTCAACTACTCATCAGCCTAGACTTCCAGGATACTTCCACTGTTGCAAAAATACATGAATTTCTAGGTGCACTTGTCTCTACAAATTGTTTTCCTTTCGTTCAAGTCAGCCACAGGCAGTGCAGGTGCTACCTGTGTAAGCAGGGCATGTAGATTTGTCCTTGCATATGGATCTGTATTCCTGAGAGCAATCCAGATTTTGAAGAGGCAGATCTACCTTCCTGGAGCCTCTCTATCTCTATATTGTACAAATAACCTCACTCTTCTACCTATAGGCTACTTTTTCTATAGATGCCAGCCTTTCCCTTCAAGCTGGGACACCCCCCACCCCCCGCCCCGGGACAGAGAACATGGAGACTAAAGTCATCAAAGTCCATTTTGTTCTCTTTCAAATGAGGGTTCACCCTGGCAAAAAGGGACAGGCAGAATACAAGTTTTAACAAATAGAAGAAACATTTGAGGGCAATCTTAAATAGCACTTTTAAGATACAAGTGGAAGTAAAAAGAAGCAGGCAATGGGAGGGGATTCTGCCCAGTCTGCATTCCTTAGTCACTGAGGGGAACTAGGGGGAACTGGTAGGGAACAGGACAGACCCTTTCTTTCCCCATAAGACAGGATCTCTAATCCCAGCACTCGGGAGGCAGAGGCAGGCGGATCTCTCTAAGTTCGAGTCCAGCCTGGTCTACACAGTGAGTTCCAGGTCAGCTGGAGCTACAGGGAGACCCCGTCTCAAAAAGACACACGAAAAAAGACAGGATCTCACGTACTCCCTAGGCCAGCCTTTTCCTCCTGCATGCTGGGATTACAGTCATGTAGTATTATGCCTGGCTTAAGATTTCTTGTTTATAAAAATTAGAACTCAGTGGCAGAACACTTGACTAGCATGCATAAAGGTCTAGGTTGGTTAGCACTTCCAATTACTAAGGTCACCTTCTTTATAAATTTAAAAAAAAAAGACAAAGCCAGCACCCAGACCTGAAAGATCTAGATAAACCAGCAAGAGAATCTGATTTCACTTGTACCCACAGCAACTAACTCCTGGTTCAGAACAGACCTGGGAAGAGTTAGAAGGTTGTAGAAGATCACTGCTTAGCAAAGAAGGTCTCCACCATCTACCCTCCTCAAGGCTGAGCTTGTGCAGTGGAATTCACAGAAGAGGATGACCCAAAGAGGAAGGAAGACCACAGTCCTAGCAGGGAGCTATCAGTCTCCGTTTCCGGATACAGGCCCAAATCCACTCTGGGGAGACTAGCTGGGCATCAGGGTTCTTCTCTCTGCTACCCAGCACATGTGTGGCTGAGGCTGTGTCAAATTCTTGCACCAGGTCCCCATCGAATGCCACAAAATAGCGTCTGAGACGGCTGAAGTCTGGTGTGGAGGGTGGTAAGTAGAGCCGTACCCCAGTGAAGACATCCAACAGCACCTGCAAACAGAGGGGTCCAGGTAGGATCAGTGCTGCACTAGGACCAGATGAGTACAGGACAGAGTGAGAGGACAGAAAATAGCTAAAGATGCAAGGAACCTAGATTTCGGATAGAGCAAGTGAGTTTACTAGAGAAAAAAGCAATGCTAACCCATCCGCCAATAACTCTAACTGATCCAAGACTGGCATGTTCTCCCATCCCATACTAAGAGAAAAAGAAGTGATGGGCACCAACTTTTAACACCAGGACACGGATGATGTCTAAGCCATCCAGTGGTTCCAGATAAAATATCCTCTGACTCACTGATATCCCCTGAAGATCAACACAGCCTGTTCTGCACAGCTAGCTAGACAGAAGGCCTACAAGTCTTGCTCATCACGGGTTGAGTTCAACGGCTTTGGGCAAGGAAGAGAGATGGGAAAGGTTTCTGATGGTACCTGGGTTCAGACCCTGAGATGTCAACTTTTTGTTTGTTTGTTTTATTTATTATTTTTATTTTATGTGTATGTGTGCATTGCCTGAATGTAGGTAAGCGCACCTGTGTCATTCAATGCCCGTAGAGGACAGAAGAGGCTGTCGGATCCCCTGAAACTGGAGTTACAGACAGTTGTTAGCTGCCATGTGGGTGCTGGGATTCGAACCCAGGTCTTCTGCAAGAACAGTCAGTGTTCTTAACCACTGAGCCATCTCTCCAACCCCCGAGATGTCAACTTTTGTGCTTACTCTTGGGCAGGGGTGCAATCGCTCTGTAGTGATCACGTTTGTCCATTTGCCGTGTGGGTCAGCAGCTGCCCAGACTAAGCCAGACTAAGCTAGTTCCTAGCCTCAGCAGGCACTCACTAGATATGGCCAAACCAAGGACTGAAAATTGATTATAAAAGAAAGGGTTCTCAGCTGGGAGGAGGAATCTATGCCATGCCACTCTGCTTCTCCTTGGGTAGACCTGCTCCCCATTGACCACAAGTACACTGCTGTACCCCACACCCAGACTGGGCTTCACTCTTTAATGTGAGCTGTGACTGGAGACTGGCAGCTGGATGGGCCCCTGCAGTCTCTTGCCAGGCCGGGCTCTATGTCCTGCCTCTTGGCACAGCTCTCCTTCCTCTCTGCTGGCTGGCCTGCTGCCTCTGCAAGGCAACAAGAGGGCACAGGGTGGAGCAGCAGCACTGCTGGCCTGCCTGCAAATAGGAAGAGCTAGCTGAAATGAGGAAAGGGCTTCAGTTTCTGTTCCCCCAAAAACCCACATGGACAGCTTCTGAAGTTCACATGCAGGAGATTAGAACTGGGTCAAACTAGCCTGCCCAATGCACTGCTATTCTTACTTGCACCTTTCTTGGGCCTGGAGTCTCAGCAGTAGCTTTCCTCTTCACCCCCACTTTTACTGGGGACTTCATGGCCAGCTTCTCTCCAGGTTTTACAAAGGAAGGATTTATAGTCTGCTTGTTGCCTGCAGGACAACAGAAGTCAGGGTGAAAACTAAGAGGATAAGGGATGTGGCTCAGTTAATAGAGTGCTTGCCTAATACGTGAGGCCCTAGGTTCAATTCTCCAGCACTACATAAACTGGCTGTGCTGGAGCTTGCCTATCATCCCAGCACACGGAAGGTGGAGAGGGGGAAGGATCAGCGCATAGTCACTCTGGGATATATAGTGAGTAAAAGGCCAACCTGGCCTACATCAGACCCTGCATCAAAAAACCAAATTAAAGAAAACCGAAAACAAAGTATAAGAACTAAGGGTAAGGACAGGGGTTAATAGCCCCTGAAGTCACCAGAAATGAAGAGATGGATCAGGCTCTTCCTCTGCATGAGTAGAAGGGAGAAAAGGTATCAACTAAAGCCTTTAGCTCAAAGTGGCTCATTCCCCAGTCAGGTTGGCTCTCCCAGGGTACTAGCTCATTGAGATTTGCTGAGTAGATATGGGGTACCTGGCAGAAGTTTCTGGCCCACGGCTAGTTATATGCCAGGAATACACTTAATGTCAGCTATAGTGGACACAGATAATCACAAGACCTCAGAGCCAGAATGTGAGAAGTCTATGTCCTGCCATCTCTGCCCCACCCACAGCCCTCTCCATCACCTCAGCCCCTCCTCTCCCTTACCGCCTTTGCTGCTGGGGTTATTCGGCTTCCGTTCAGGCTTGGCACTGGCAGAGGACTTATTGGGGAGTGCTTTGGGGGCCTTGCGGGGCACAGCAGACCCAACAGTGCCCTCATTCTCACCACTGCTGCCTCCAGTAGTGGAGCTCCCTTCATCTCCGGCCACTACGGTGAAGTCTGCCTTCTCCTTGGACAGCTGGTACAGCTCCTGAGAAGCAGGGAGAGGTCAGGTGCAATCCTTCCCTTTCCAAACTGGCTTTTGTGTTGGGGTGGGCAGGCCTGGTTTTGGCACATGCAGCCAGGGAGCAAAGTGGTAAGAAAGACAAAGAGCAGAGTTCCATCCATCTTTTTCCAATAAGTGGCATAGGAGTAATCAGGGCACAAATCACCTTCTCTAGCCCTTCAAGGTTTTTGAGAGGTCCAGGCTGCTTTGAACTCATGATTTTCCTGGTTCATCCTCTCCAGTGCTGGTATTACAGATATGCCCAGCTGAACCTTGGCTCTTATTTAAAAAAAATTTTTTTTTTTTTTTTGGTCTTTTTGAGGCAGGGTCTTCCTGTAGCCCCAGCTGGCCTAGAATTCACTATGTAGACCAAGCTGACCTCATTGAACTCACAGAGCTCTGCCTGCCTCTGCCTCCTAGGTGCTGGGATTAAAGGTGTGTACCATCACACCCAGCTGTAAATTTTAATTTTATGTGTATAAGTGTTTTATCTGCATGCATAGAGGGTGTCGGATCCCCTGGAACTGGAATTATAGATGACTGTTAGCCACCATGTGGGTGCTGGGAACCCAACCCGAGTCCTCTGCAAGACAAGCAGTGCTCTTAACCACTGAGTCATCTCTCCAGGCCCTTGTTTTTTTAAATATTTTGTTTACTGTTTTTATTTTATGTGTATGAGTGTATTGCCTCCATGTATGTAAGTGCACTGGTGTCATGCAGTGCCCTCAGAGGACAGAAGAGGCCATCGGATCCCCTGGAACTGGCATTATGGATGACTATTAGCTACCATGTGAGTGCTGGGAATCGAACCTGGGTCCTCTGCAAGAGTAGCCAGTGCTCTTCACCACTGAGCCATCTCTCCAGCCCCCTGAACCTTAGTTCTTAATGAGTAGTGTAGGACTGTAGCCCGAGACAACCTCTCCTAAAAAGGCTATGGGAAGCTAGACATCAGGGGAACTGATGAAAGCAAACTGGAAGGTAGAGGCCAGAGCTGCTGCTCCCAGCCAGGCACCAGTTTCCTGTCTTTAACCCTCCTCCTTGTTCTGTCTCTGGAATGGAGACAAGCAGCAAATGACATATGAATAGGTCAGATGTCCAAGGTTCCAAAGCCAAGACACTGGGGTGGACACACAGGAAGCCCAAGAGCTAGCACCTTGAGTTGGGGGAGGTTAGTTGCAGATTTCCAGTCCTTATCGTCCCGGATTCTGGTGCAGCGTGGAAATCGTATGGAGATCCCATCAGCAGTGTGAGCCTCAGATTTGGAGAATTCTGCCCCTGTGATCTCCCACACAGCAGCCTTCTGTCAGGAAGAAGCCAGGCAGGTCATCTCCAGCCAAGAAGGAAACATCCTCCAGCAGCCAGATACAACAGTGAACAGATTAAACCACAGGGGTTTTGGCTGGCAGCGGGGAGGCATGGGTGCCAGCCTGCCTCTTCCCAGAATCTGTCAGTTTAAGAAGGCCTGGGAATTCTCTACTGAGGATGAGTTCGGTGCTGGCTGGTCAGCCCTATGCCTGTCATTTGGCTGAGTATCCAGAGCCCACCTTCAGTGGACCTTCACTAAAGCTGGGATAAATAGAGGAACTACAAACTAATTCTGGGGGTTGGAGCCATCAGATTGATACCTTTGGGTCCGGAACAATAAAGTCAGGATAGTAGATCTTATTGATCTTCAGCCAACTGGGTATCTTGCTAGGATCCTAGAGGAGAAAAGATGCTGTTCTGAGCTGTTGTTATGTTCGAAAGGCTTAAACCCCTTCTTTGGCAATGAGACTGTGAAATGTAGCTTAGCTAAAAACGCAGACCCCCTTCCCCCAAGTGACCCTCCCTATCCACAGGGGCTGGTGCCATGGAACATGGGCCATTGTTCACAAGGCAGGCACTCTGAGATTTAAAAGCCTACTCCTGCTTCCACAGCCAAGAAGCAAGCTCCTTTCATGGACAAAAAAAGGATACCTACAGTTTCCAGCCCCCTCCTAAGCACAATACTGAGCCTGTGGCTCAGTAATGATGGTCTATCCCAGGGCAACGTCAACCAAGTGCCTTCTTTACCTTGCTGATCTTCACCATATCTAGCTCCTTTTGCAGGCGGGCAAGTGTGGCATCATCATGGCCTCCAGCACACTTTGTGACGGTGCACCACTTCTGGCTACTAGGGTCATAGCAGCCCATGAGGAAGATGGACATCATGCCGCCTGGGAGAGGAACATGAACTGAATGTGGGCTAGAGGGTACCATCTCTGCCAGCCCATGATAGGCTGTCTGGTGGAAAAGAAAGGGCCTGAGCCTTGGCATCAGAGTGTCTGAATCTGCCTCCTGGGCCTACCTCTAACTAGCTCTGATTTTTTTTTCTTGGTGGTGGTGCTGAAGATGAATTCAGGTTCTTGCATATACTAGGCAAATGGTTTCCCACTGAGTTCACCCTTTTGTGTGTATTTTAACCTTTATGAGCCCTGATTCCCTTTTTAAAGATTAGAAATAATCACATTAAACTGCTGAGCTCTGAGAAACTGGACAGTGCCTGACACAGAGGAGATTGCCTGTATATTTGTTCCTCAGAGGTATCTTCCTCTCCAGTGAAGAAACAGATTTTCTTTGAGGAGAAAGCTATCAGAACTTGAAATAGCTGGTTGTGAGCTTCCTTATACCAGGACAGCACAAAGTATTCTTGCCTAACTTTTTATTTTTTTCTTATTATTGTTTTTTTACATTGTCTATGTATACATGTGTATGTGCGCATGCTATAGTGCTCACACATGCTACAGTGTATGTGTGAAAGTCAAAGGACAACTTGCAGTAGCCAGTTCTCTCCTTTCACCAAGTGGGTCCTGGGGTTTGATCAAACTTAGGTCACCAGGCTTGGTGGCAAGTGCCTTTACCCATTGAGTCATCCCACCAACTCTTCTTGCCCGACTTGTGTCCAGATCCATAATTCCCACATCCTTGCCTGACATGACCAGGGCCAGGTTGGGGCCCCAGATCCCAGGACCTAGGAAGCCACAACAGGCCACACTGGCAGATGAAGCTATTAAGAAGGCCAGTTCATACTTCATGTGTGCCTTCCAACAAAGAACCACTATAGGCACTAGATGCCACTGACCTTTGCTTCCTTGCCCGTAGAAGGCCCCAAGAACCACCAGATCAGCTGTGTCAGCCATGGCCCCTTCATTTAAATAATCTTTCTTAACTTTCAGCCAGTGCCGCTTCCCAGGTTCGTATGTACCCTGAGGGAACGTGAGAGAGAGATCACAAAAGAATGGGGAAGTCTATGAGGGTGGGATTCATTTTTTTCACCACTGTGGACCAGATCAGTGTCTAGGCACTACAGGAGACACATAAACCACCCCTATATCCAGTAATGGCCTGCCCCAGCTGAGTAGATCCTACTCAGCTCTCCCCACAACCACCTCCAATGCCACTGTCATCTCCAGCAGAACAAAGGGTCCCTGGTCACCTTACCTTCACATCCTTCAGCACCAGCCCTTCCAAACCCTCCCGGATCACCCGATTTATCATGTCCGCCAAGTCTGAGGCTTTCTGAGGAACAACAAGAGAGATGTTCAAGACTATGTGAGAATAGAGATGGTGTTCATTTCTGTACACTAGCACATCTTAATATGGCTATAAGAGGTTGCAAACCAGGGGAGCTCTCTGTGGCTTTGAGTCATGGGGTACTTACCTAGGAAGGACTTTCATGCCCACCCTGCAGGGTGAAGACTAATAGGTAACGTATCTGTCAAAGGCAAACATACCAGCACCCCACAGAAGAGCAGCTAATGCTCGTTCTCTCACACGCCCAGGGGTTCTCTGCTCTAAAATCAAACCACTAGATCCCTATCTAGGACAGAGACTTCACTTACTGTGACTCGCTTCATTTCTGAGAACATGATCCGGTTAGGGATTTCAACCATGTTGTCATGAAGAAACTTCCGCCGCTCACACAAAGGCCTAAGGGGGACAGCAGAGCTGAGGGAAAGATCTTCCTACTCCTGTCAGGAATTCTGACACAGAAAGGGACCCAATGATAGAATGACTGCTTCAGGAGGACAGTCATAGATTAAAGCTCTCATATTAACAATTCTGTTGTCAAGCGCTGCAAGGGCTCCATCAACACCAAAGACAGACAACCATGAGCTGTGGCACATAGCCAGTTCTTAGCGATACTTTTTATTTTATTTAGCCAAGGGAGAACTGGCCCCTAGCCCAGACTGTACAACTTCTGGTCTCATTTGAATAATGCTACAACTTTTGTTGCTAATGCCCCACACCCTGCTCTACTCTAACCCCAAGGCCCTATACTCTGCTTAACCCTAACCTCAAGGCTGGCTGGCCTCTGGGGGAACAGGCTGACACAGGGGCCCAAACCCCAACTCCTACCCCATCAATTCTTTCTACTTCTTTCCACAATCAAGGATGTGGCAGCTATAGATTAGGGAGACATTCCTAAGTGCAGAAAGGGCCAATATTGGCTGTGTGGGCCCAAGCCTTTAGATGTAGCTCGTTCTAGACTAGTTCTCCTCAAGATAGCCCCACCCACAGCATCCTCTACAAGCTAATGGACACAAAACACAAATACTAGCCCCACTCCTAGCTCCTCAACTGAACCCCCCAATAGCCCTAATCCAGATAAATCCCCAGTGAAAACAGACCCTGGGTTAAAGATATCAGCCAGGGATAAAAGTGGGATTCAATGGTAGACCACAGGCTTAACACACATAAAGCCCTGCATTTAATCTCCAGCACTGGAAAAGATGAAAATAAATTAATTTAAAAAAATGTTACCTAACTCACCTGTCCATCAAGCTGACATCATTAAAGTAGATACAATCAAAAACAAACAGGCAGACATTAGCATCCTGGAAGGCAGCTTTCTGTAAAGGAAAATGAGGCAGCAGGTACATGAAGGCATGAAAAGGGGGAGTTAGCAGTCCACTTTTGGAGGCTCTCTGCAGCCCCTGATGGACAAGTCCTATCTTGCTCTGAAGCACTTGGGCCCTGGGCCTTCAGCAGACAGTGCTTTGTCAGATCTCAATGTCTCCCAAAGGCCCTAGTCTTAAAGGCCTGGTCCCCAGGGTGGTGAGGTGAGGGAGAGCCTTGGGTCAATAGTGGCATGCTCCTAAAGGATGTTGTGGGACTGGTTCTTTCCCCTCTCTCTGTGCTCCCTGGCTCAAAGTGTGAGTGCTTTGCTCTGCCACATGTTCCAGCCATGATGTACTGCCTTATTAGCAAAGCAATGGGTTCTTACAGTCTTGGATTAGAACCTCTAGAACCTTAAACCAAAACAAAGTTTCCTCTTTATAAGTTAGTTATCTTAGGTATTTTGTTACAGTGATGGAAAAATAACACGGTGTTGAACGGACATCAACTCAATTCTAAATTGGTTCCTAATACAATACCTTTATGTATGTACCTTTCCCTCCTTTATGAGGGAAAAAAGCCAACAAGAATAGGCCCTATCCTAAGTAATATATAATATATTCTCCCACTTTTCAGATTGAGTGCGCAATACACACACACACACACACACACACACACACACACACACACACACATTTTTGTACATATAGCTCTAAGCCAATACCTTGTGCACCCCCAGAGTCCCAAAGGGCAGTGGTTTGCCTGTGTTGTTGTCAATCAGGAGCACCTCGGAGTCCAAGATCATGCTATGGCCCCCAGGAAAAGCCTGGGGGATGTAGTCCTTAAAGTGAGCCACCTAGAAAAAGACAAAGAGATGACCAGGCAGCTAAGACCCAAAAACCAAGCCACAGAGTTCAAGCCTAGACTCCAGAAGCAATATAAACATGTGGAAGCCTGGTAAGTACATGAAATGCATAGCTAGGCTGTGTCAGCCCTCTGGGCAAGACAAACAGGTCATCTGCTTCATTACCTCTGTCCAGACCCAGGAAGAGATCAGACCATGCTGAGTCACTTTCTTTGGGCTATAAAGAAGGCACCAGTTTAGAGTAAAAAGGAAGAAACAGAGTGAGCATAAAGGGGAAGAGGTGGAGGTAGAAAACATCAGGGGCAAGGAGAAAGGAAGTATGTTTGGGCTAGTGCATACTGTAAAAGATCAGTGTTACCAGGCTGAGAGGTTGACTGGGACAGGGAAAAATAGACTGGTTGTAAAGAAGGCAGAAATGAACACTGTAGGAGCAGCAAGGAAATGTGAGCAGGGTCTTCTCTAAGTGGAGGGCTCTGAACCCCTAGCCATCTTCAGAGTAAGAGCAGATGCTTGGACTTGGGTTTTTCCTGATACAGGCAGAGCCCTAATACTGACAGCTCAGTGGAAGAGGCCCCATTGCAACCCCAAGCATTCTCTGTTAAAGGATACCAGCAGGGGAGTCTAGAGAGCCTGGTTGTGGCCCAATTCCTCACCTGGGTGCAGCATACAGGTGGTCGTGGCCTAGAATATGGAGTAGGATGAGAAAAAACCTATCCATCTATCCTACACCTTTCAGTCCCCAACCCAGCCCTTTAACAACCAATAGATCATGGGCTGAAGTTACAGCTTAGTTGAAAAGTTGCTTCCCAAGAGTGTGCAAGACCCTAGGTTCAGTCCTCAGTACTGAGGGCAGGTGTGTGAGAGGTATGTGAAAGAGATGGGACAAGTGGCCCAGGAAAGAGCAAGGGACAAGCAAACTTGGAAAGGGAAAGAATACATTCTGGAAAGCTATCTTCAAATGTTTCTGGGTTACAATACAGTAACACTAACCTCACACTGCAGTTTCTGATCAGTTTCACAGTGCCCCAGAGAACAAGTGAATCTTCACTTGAAGGCCTCCATATGAGGCCATCATTCAGCTCTCCTGCTGAACACCTAAAGCAAGTGGCCTGAGTACCTCATCCCTACAGGACCATAAAACGTATCTCCCAACCCCCAACTCTGAGAAACTGAGTCAGAGCTAGGAAAGAAGTGGATAACAAAGCCAGGATTTCCATTTACACAGAAGCTACCAGAGCCAGACACTCCAGCACTTCTCTCCCAAAGGACTGGCCCTAGGAACTAAGAAGGGCTAAAGAATAAGGTTCTCACTGCCCCTTGACCCTGATTAGGGCACGAATCTGGGTTACCAGATGCACCCACAGTATTGTGCATTTATCAGACAATAAGCTTCATGATGGACAGAACTTTTGTCCTTTTTTTCCCACTCCTATATGCCCACTGGCTACAACAGTACATAGCATTTGATAAGTATCTGTTGAACATACTAATGTATGACAGCCAAACAGTCTCATGAACCTTAATCTAGCTTAGAAGGAACATGGGAGACATAGAAACACTGATCCAAGGAGCTCTGTCCTGTCCTGACTGACTCAAGTCTGGGATCTTTAGCTGTCCCTGCTGAATGACCCTTCGTTACTGGTAGAGTCCAGGAATAAATTTATCCAATCACATAACTGACATAAAACAAATTCCGTATTGTGAAGCAGTTAGAAAGGCCCTGGAATTCTGGCCCTGAGATTCCTAGAGGCAGGAAGGAGAAAGTCATGGCTGAAGGGCTATTTATTACCTTGTGAGGCAGGACAGGCTTGAGACTACGGCTGAAGTAGCTGAAGTGGTCCCCGTTCTTATGTACCTGGACTCGCTCACCATCATACTTGATTTCAGAGAACATGCCGTTTGGACATTTCTTCATCGCATACTCAATGGACTTGCAGGCCTCTGCCTTGGGGTAGAAAAAGCAAGAGCTAGAGCCCTCCAACAAGGGGCTACTTAGCAGAGCTTGGCAATGGGCTAGTCAGGAAAGAATGGGTTCTAGAACTCAATGTCCAAATTTAGGCTCAGGGCAGGCTGCTGAATGGGAATAGAAAAGCCTGGGCAATTCTGTATTCTGGCTGTCAAAGTGTCCCTAGATATCCTGGGCTACAGAGCAAGACTGTCTCAAACCAACAAAAAGAGCAACTCATCAGCAGAGCTGATATAGCAGGTTGCAGTTTGAAAAAGATGGATGCTGGTCATTCTAGAATAAATATAATTCTACTAAGATTTTTTTTTTTTCCCCTTAGGTTTTTTCAGGGCCTCTGGCTTATTAATATACTGGTTATCTCAGCTGAAGAGTGCAAGCGACAGTGAGGCTAGCAAGGTGACTACGATCAGGGACTGATAGGACAGGACATCCAGTCATGCTCATTCACATACTAGCGCCAGCCTGACCCAAACAATAACTACTATTTTGGTGTTCTTGTCAGGCCACAAACATAACCTCATTTTGTCTTTGATGTGCTATCTTAAATGACAAATGTTGCTGATTTCAATTTATGGCTGAGGAACCTAAAGGTCAGAGAGATTAGGCACTTAAAGTCTACGCCCACCTTCAAAGCCTGGGTTTTAAACCACTAAGCTATGTAACCCATGCCATTCTTCAAATGAGACTGTGGAGAAGACTACAGGAAGTCCTCCTACAGAAATCCAAAAGCTGCTTCTTCAGGTGCCTAGAGTACCTGACCCTGACATGGAGATCACACTATTTTGGCACTGGCTAGCCTACATTCTGAGCACACCCCTGGAAGGCCCAAAGACTGCACAGTAGCTGGCACACCAACAGACCCAGTGGGTTCTGGACATAGGAAAACCAGAAGGGAAAGTCAAATTATCTATTGCAGTGATTCTTCATCCCTTGAGTTTCCTCTCCCTCTCCAAGTCACCTTGTCATAGAAGCCTGGCTCTGCTGCCAACTCTGAGCTAACCCGAAGCAGGTCACAAAGCCTCGGGGGGTTCCAGAATATAGCCCTGTCTTTAAATGTGATGATAAACCACCCTAGGTAGATGCTTCAGTCTACTAGGCCACACCCACAAGGAAACTAAAGACCAAGAGAGGTTGAGTGACTCAGCTAAAACTCTATAGTTTTTGGTGCCGCACTGGACCCCAGACTCAGGTCACTGCAGATTACCTGCCTTCTGTCCCTGCACTTCTCTGCCCAGCACAGCTCTGCTGCATTTCCACTCTTTCTTCCCACACTTCTCTAGGCAACCAGAAAGAGCTTTCATTTTCCATTCCTTCTGAGATTCCAGCCCAGGGACGCACAACTTGGAGACACACAGACAGCAGGGGCAGGGCAATATGCCTCACCAGCATGGGCTGCACAGGTGTCATCAATGAGGCTTGGACACTCAGAGCCCGTCGCTGGCCTGGGTCCTTCTCCTCCGCCTGCTCATTGTGAAGTACCCGTTCCACCACATCCTGTAGGTTTCGTGAGGCTTTGAAGGCTTCATAAGCATTGGGGTCAAGGGCATCTAACCTGCCCGGGAAGGTCGGGGGGGGGAGGGAAACAGAAGCAAGAAAAAAAAAAAAATCCTCTGTATCTGACATCATGGCTTTGGGTCTGTCAAGAGAGAGGAGCAATCCTAGGGAAGTAGGCATGTTTTATCGTCTAACCTACAGACAAGTCCAACATGTGCTAGAGCTACATGCAGTGGAGGATAGCTATGAATATGACCCAACACAAAATGGTAAATTTACTTAAACATTATGAGATTTTTTTTTTTGCAACTTGATCACACGGTTCTCGAGCATGAAATTTGAAGGATGCCATACTATCAAAAGGTTGGACTCAAAAGGCTGGCACAGAAGAAACAATTTCAGGACTTTGAGATTTTTGTGCCTGTGTGGATGCACCTCTAGCAGGAGGGGCTGGGAATGGGCAAGACTCATCCCATACTTACCTAGCATATTCTAAACTCTCAATGTTAATAGCTCTGTGAGAAGGATAGTTATCTCCACTTTCCTTCTGAGACAATGGGTGTGGAGGCTGATTAAGGTCCCACAGGAAATAACAAAGCAGAATGAAGATTCGGCTTTATAACAGAGTCCCGAGAGCAGCAGGGAACAAAGGAAGCTGACAGCTCAGGCTGCCAGGAGAGATGATACTTACACATGTTTTGCACCCGAGTTCATCTTCAGATCATGTTTGATCAACCGGATGATGCACTTAAGGTCATTGGCTGTACACCTAAGATGATGAGGCATATTCAACTTGATCTCTAAGAACTCTGTCCTCAAATCTTCCTTCCCAAGGCAATCCATCTCCCTATGCCCACCCTCACTGGGTTTGGTTTGAATCGGGCAGCTCCCCCACCTGGAGGCAATGTCCTGCAGGGCCTGCTGTTGCTCATCCTCTTTTGTGAGCCTGGAGAGGTGCAGGAGGAATTCATCCACTTCCTGAATGGTGAGGAGGCTCTTGGCAGCTGGGGGAAAAGACTTGCTCTGCTCAAAGAAGACTCTGATTGTCTCTGACACGTCACCCTGTCTCCAAAAACCAAAATGCCACTGCTGCAACCCCAGGGAGCTCAGATGCATTCCCTAAGATCTCAGGGCTAAAGATGAATGAAGAGTTCAGTCCCAGCTCCTTGCCCAAGTCCTTCTTGGGAACTCTGTCCCATCCACAGTTCCTAGAAGGGGCCCATCAACCCACATAGGGCTGCCCACTTGCCTTGGGACACAGCACTAATCCAAGGCCCAGCCAACTGGATTCCTGTTTAAGAATTTGAATTAATCCACGCACTTCAGGCTCAGAGAAAGTCTTGGAAGAGGGGGCAAAAAGAGCCTAAGAGCCAGAGGACCAGGACGCCTGCTCCTAGATTATATCTTCTAGACATGACAGGGAAGCTGCACCCATGGAATCCCAATATGACTGCCTAAACAAGACCTGCATAATGACAAAACCAGCTGACATGCCAATGTAGATGGGGGCAACTTCACAGGGTCCCACCGCTGGATAAGAACTAAAATCAATGGCTGATGAGCAAGGGAGAATCTATTTCTCCAAGGAAGAACTCCCTGAAAGGTTATCTAATCCTAAGCAGTCAACTCTAAACATATGTACATGAGCACCACTGAAAATGGACTCAGGTTGTGTGTGTGTGTTTGTATGTATGTAACAATAATTAAAGAAGAGGTCATGAAATTGAGAGTGGGGCGGTGACACAGGAGGAGGTGGAGCGGGGAGAGCAAGGGGTAGAAATGATGTAAATACTGTACTCTTGGATGAAATTCTCAAGAAAAAATTTTAAATAAATTAAAAAAAAATAGAACTAAGAGACAAAGATAGTTACTGGACAGTAGGGATGCTTAGATGGAAACTGTCCATAGTGCCGAGGCCGGAGTCATGAGCAAACCAAAGCTGAATGGTAAACCCAAATAGAGAGGGAGAAGGCAAGCAAGAATCAAAGAAAAAAGAAAAAGGAAAAAAAAATCCAGAACTGCTCCAGGAGAAAAACAGAAGGAATCTTAAACCTTGACTTTTCAGTAAGGACTTCAGTGGCTTGGCAGTGGTGTGCTTTCAATCCTCAGACTTCTGAAATTAACAGCTATGGCCTCACATTCCGTTTCTCTGCCTATCAGAACCTTGTTGAATTAAGTTTTCATTTTAAAAACAGTATGTGCTCAATTGTTTTTTGGTTTTGTTTTTTTTTTTTAAAAGCCAGGCGTGGTGATACACACCTTTAATCTCAGCACTCAGGAGGCAGAGGCAGGCAGATCTCTGTGAGTTCAAGGCCAGCCTGGTCTACACAGTGAGTTCCAAGACAGCTGGGGCTACAGGGAGACCCTGTCTCAAAAAGACAAAAAAAGAAAAAAAACGCTGCTTGTGGCTGTCCTAGCAGAGTCCCACCCAGAATGTGGCCTCCCTGCCCCCTCCCTCTGACCTGCTCTAGGTCGCGGGCCATATCATCTGGGTTGCAGTTAAAAATGCGGCTGAAAAGCTTCACAATCTGCTTATCATTCAAGTTGTAAACGCTCTTAATGACTCCTGGCAGCAGCAGCTTCACTGTCAGGTACACATCACCATGGAAGCCATCTGGAGACAAAAGAAAGGGACCTCTTTTAAGGAATGGAGCTTAGGGCCAGGCAGCTTAGGGTTGGGCATGTGGCCCACACCTTTTCTTCCAGCACTTAGAAGGTAAACCTTAAGTTTAGCCTGGCTATAAGGAGGCTGTGTATCAAAACAGACAAACAACAGATAAACATTCAAAGAAGTGGCGACTGTTTCCCACAGCCTCCTACATGCACTACCATAGTTAGTAGTAGCCAGCAGCTCTAGTCTGTGTCTGCCTCACTTTTAGCCCATGAGCTTTCACTGGCAGAGTCCTGACTTTTATTTCATGTCCTCAGTGACAAGCACATTACAGTAGTCAGTGAAAATTTGCTAGATCTATGAAAGGACTTTACGCTGGGCATGTATGTGGTTCACCTAATTACACATAAGAGTAGTGAATTTCTCTGTCAAATGGAGTGGGTTCATCTGCCTCCTGAGGACAAAACAAGGGTAATTGAAGAAAGATGTCAAAGTACTCTGAGCAGAACTGACTATGGAACTTGTAGGGTCTGGTGATAACTGCAACTGTGGGGTCCAATTTCAAGAACTTCAAGACAGCAACATCTTGTGCCCATGAAGCTGGCCCTGCCTCTGAGCTTTTCGGAGGAAGAAAAGTCAACTTAGGATGCCCACAGCCCTACCTCCTGCTGAGCCTTTCCGCAAGAAGTCCTGGATGATCTGTGTCTTTGTGTTGTAGCTAGGGTTATCAGCCACGGTAGCACACAGCTTCCGGAACTCACGTAGCAGGCAATCCTTGTGCTTGGGGTCACACTTGCGCGCAGAAAGACTTGTCTTACATGTAGGGCTGGAGGGGGCTTGCTCAGAGTTGTTGGGCTTGGCTGTTGGAAGAGAAACATCACAGATGATTTATTTTGCCTTGTGGGGAAGCATAAAAAGGACAAAAACCAATGCATTTTGCTGGTGCTTTACATGTAGTTTACATGTACATGTAGTCTCACTTAAAAGCCCAAAAAGTCTCTGGAGATATACTAAATCCATATCACGGGTAAAGAAATAGAGGTCAAGTAATTTCCCCAAATCTCACTGCCTGAAGATCAGACAGATGAACATCTGTTTATGTGAGCATCTCACACTGGAACAAAGGCAGCTTTTATGCCAAGAACCATCGAGTAGATCTCAGAGCAACTGTAAAGTCAATCCCAGAAGAGCTGAGATGAGAAAGAGAGAAGAAATCAAAGGACATGTTAGTCAATTTGAAATTACTGCAGTCACAGGTTATCAAAGCTGGCAGAAGCCCAACACATCTAACTGACGAGGAGTCTGAGGCCCAAGAACAGATAACTTTCAAGATCATCACCTCGTTGGTAGCAGAGCCAATACAGGGATGCCAGCAAGAAAGTTAGGTCCCACCGGTACATTCCCAACATTCCCTCTCCTCACAACTCCAGACTGTCTTTTCTTTTTGCCAAAATAAATTGCAATCAACAAGCAGTGTTTTCCTCCCAGACACCTAGAATTAGGTTCAACTCCTTAGTGATTCCCTCTCACCTCTTTATAATTATTTACAAAACCAAAGCAAGCTGGCTGCTGATAGAGGCTTCTTGTTTGAGTTTTATAAACTGTAAATCTGTCATCATGTCTGACCAGGAATCTGAATCAGATGGGGGATGGGGACTGGGTGACAACAAAAATCTCCAAAGCACCTATATTCAGCCAGGTTGCAAGAATGACAGTACCCCACTCCCCTCTTCCTAAACTCCAGGCCCAAGACCAGGGCCCTTCCAGAATCATACCTTTATTGTCACTAGACTCTCCTGCATTTCTATTTTTAGTCCACTGCCAAAACAAGAAACAAATCTCAGCGTTTGAAAATAATAAAAACTAGCTGGGCATAGTGGCATATGCCTTTAGTCCCGACACTTGAGAGGCAGAGGCAGGAGGATCTTTGTTTAGTTCAAGGCCAGCCTGGTCTACGTAGTGAGTTCCAGGCCAACTTGGGGCTATAGGGAGACTCTGTCTCAAAAAGACCAAAAAAAAAAAGAAAGTAAAAACTGCCAGGGGTGGTGGCACATGCCTCTACTCTTGCACCTGGGAGACTGAGGCAGGAGGACCTTAAGTTCTAGACCAGCATGGGCTACTTAGGAAGATCCTCTCTCTTAAACAAACAAAACAGCCAGATGTGGTAGCACATGCCTTTAATCTCAGCATTCAGGAGGCAGAGACAGGCAGATCTCTGTGAGTTCAAGGCTAGCCTGGTCTACAAAGCAAGTTCCAGGCTAGCCAAGGCTACATAGTGAGATCCTGTTTTAAAAAATAAATAAAATAGCCAGGCATGGTGGCGTACACCTTCAGTCCCAACACTCGGGAGGCAGAGGCAGGCAGATCTCTGTGAGTTCAAGGCCAGCCTGGTCTACATAGTGAGTTCAGGTCAGCTAGGACTACAGGGAGACCCTGTCTCAAAAAGACAAAAAAAAAATAAAATAAAATAAATAAAATAAAAATAAAAAACCACGTAGCAAAAAAGTAATAGAATGAGGCGCCAATTGACAGGACTGATGGGCAGATGTTGTCACTCTGGATTTACAGACAAAGCTCAGATAGTTGAAGATTTGCTCCAATCTGTAAAGCACGAATTGAACCCTAACTCTTCTGACTTTAGGTCTAGGCTTCTTTGAACCTCCAAACTACTCACTCAGGCCTGAAGGGTTGGGTTTTATTATTTTCTTCAACTGAGTCAGTCACTATTATGTCACAAACAATAAAACAGAATACAGGGTATAGAGTAAAAGAACACAGTACTGGAGTCAAACAGACTTCAAGCAATATTAACTCCATTATGAACCTGAACTTCAGAGTTCTCATAGATGAAAATGAATATAATAAAAGTATTTCCTCAGGTTAACTGAAGAACAAATAAAAGTCCTTAGGCCAATGCTCAAGGTAACAAATTATTTTCTCAAATCCCATCTTCAGCCTAGGTTGTAGCAAAATCTTACTGAATCACTATCTATGAATGGTAACTGTTACATAAAAGAAACACTATACATGTGTGCATGTTCAAAAATATCCAGTAAAAAGAAAGACAGCAAACATAATACTTTACTGTTTGTCTATCCTGCCAAGACATAAATAAGAGACAGGATCTGAATACAGAGCCCATTAATTCCAAAATCCACCTGCTTCATCATTAGGCTCTACTGCCTCCAAACGAAATGCAATACCCTTCAGATCTTCCTTCTGGCTTCACAACCGACCCCCAGCCCCGCCCCCCCTGCCCCTCCACATATCAACCTTTAGAACATATGCAGTGAACTATCAAGAGAAATCAAAGGCAATGTTCCATGCATGACCTTTCCTCCTCCTACACTTTCATCTCCAATTCAGGCAAGTTTGGGGAAACAATGTATCAGAATTCTTTCATTACAAAACACAAGGAAGTAAATAAAGAGCAGGTTAGAAAACACTTTTTGACCCAGGTAATAACTTCAAGTGGAAAACTTCTTGACAAAACCAACGTGTTCCTGCTACAACAGATTAAAGTACACAAAGAAATGCTGTACAAGTAGAGCGTGGAGAATTAGCCATGACCTGACTCCGCCCAGACAGAAGCCATGTACTGACACAGAGCCCTAAATCAGATACCCAATAAAAGAGGACCTTAACAGCAAAAGCAGCCAGAACCCATCTTACCTGAAAAGCCAGAAAATTTCCGGGGATTGGTATTGGTAACAAACGAAGCACCTTTCACTGGGGATGTCACCTGGCCAGTGGCTGTCAACTTAGCCTGGACAACAGCTTTCTTCTTTGGTGTGTTTGCTGCCTTACAACACAGATCTGTGGGATCCGAAAAGAACAGAAAAATCCTTCAGAAAGACTACTGAAGAAGCTTCTGAAGACTCGACCGATGCTCTCAGAGCTTGCTTGCTAAATCCTCCCAAGGCTAGCTAGTATTTTTCAGTGGAAGGAGGAGAGGTAAAAGGGAACTGAGAAGAGGACTATTTGCCTCTATTAGTAATTTAAATTTCATCAATATTCTCTACCTCTTATCCCACATACAAGAATTTTTGAAAGTAATAGGATTTAGGGGAAAACAGTCATCTCAGTCTCATTCTTTATCTCTCTTTGAAGACAGGGTATCACTTATCTGGCTACCCTGGAACTCACTGTGTAGACCAGGCTAGTCACGAACTCAGAGATCCACCTGCTAGGATTAAAACTGTAAGCCACCATGCCCTCTGTAGTCACATTTTTTTGTTTTGTTTTTTTGAGACAGGGTTTCGCTATGTATCCCTGGCTGGCCTGGAATTCCCTATGTAGACCAGGCTGGCCTCACAGAGATCTGCCAGCCTCTGCCTCCCAAGTGCTGGGATTGAACTTCTTAAAGAAAAAAATGTGACAGGCATGGATGACAGATACTTGTAATCCCAGTGCTTGGGAGGTTGAGGCAGAAAGACCAAGAGTTTAAGGTCAGTGGAGAGAGAGAGAGAGAGAGAGAGAGAGAGAGAGAGAGAGAGAGAGAGAAGAGAGGAGTCCTGTTAAAAAAGGCCTGCCAAGATAAATAGAGAGAGAGAGAGAGAGAGAGAGAGAGAGAGAGAGAAACAAGATGATATACATGATATAGAAGCCAGGCCAAAGGGACTGCTAGCTGGTCAAGTATGGGACAAGTAAGTACCAAATTAAGAAAATTAAGATAGATCCAGACGTGGTGGCACAGGACTTCAATCCCAGCACTTGGAAGGCAGAGGCTGGTAGATCTTTGTGAGTTCAAGGCCAGCCTGGTCTACATAGCGAGTTCTAGGCCAATTGGGTATACAGGGAGACCCTGTATCAAAAAGACAAAAAAAAAAAAAAAAAAAATTAAGATAATGAATCATGGGGCTAAGAACACTGGTTGTTCTTGCAGAAGATCCAGGTTCGAATTCCAGCACCCACATGGCAGCTAACAACTGTCCGTAACTCTAGTCCCAGAGGATCCGACAGACTCTTCTGACCTCCGCGGGCACTGCACGACATGGGTGCACTTACCAACATGCAGGCAATATACACATACACATTAAAAAAAAATAATATACAAAATTAAAAAAAAAATGAATCATGAGTCCCTGGAAAAAACAAGTAATTCATGAGTCCATACAGATAACAAACTGACAGTTAAGAGTAGTGTCTATTTTTTAAAAATATCAAGATCCTAAAAGATCATGGAGCACTAGGACATAGCCATACACATTCCTGTAATCTCAATACTTGGAAAGCAGAGGCAGGGGGATTGCTGCAAGTTTGAGGCCTGCCCATGCTATATGGCAAGAACACTGTCAAATTTTTAAAAAAGACTCTGGAAATTTTCCAGATTAAAGGAGGCCAAAGAGACACAGCAAGCAAATGCAACACCCAAAATACACTATAGACAAGAAAGTATTATATCAAGGAAAAACTCACTGAGGTTGACAGGTACATTATGATTGTGTAAGAAAATCCTATTATCAAAACAGACATGCTTAAGTACCTAAAGGGCCTGATGTATGCAATCTTCTCTCAAATGGCTCAAATAAAAAGCCTGTGTATGTAGATTTTAGCACATGAACATAAAGGATAAAGCAAATCAACTCTTAACAACAGGGAAATCTGGGTAAAGAGAACATGAGTATTCTTGGCACTATTTTTCTTCTTTAACTCTTTTGTGAATTTTTTTTTTTTTTTTTTTTGGTCTTTTTGAGACAGGGTCTCCCTGTAGCTGCAGCTGACCTGGAACTCACTATTTAGACCAGGCTGGCCTTGAATACAGAGCTCTGCCTGCCTCTGTCTCCCAAGTGCTGGGACTAAAGGTGTGTGCCACCACACTTGGCTCTTCTGTGAATTTGAAATTATTTCCAAACAAAAAGTGCAAAGGGAAAAAATACTAGCGTGTACTCTCCTCAGAGCTTTTCTATCAGCACTAGCAAGCTGAGAAGGCTGTGTTCTCCGCCTCACCTGCAATGTGCTGGGTGATCTGCTCCTTTTCATTATCTTCCAGCTCTTCCCAGCCTTCCAGCTCTGTAAGATCTTCGATTTTTTTTGTGGTGGCCCGTGCGCGTTCCAGTTTCTCAAACATGCATTTAATGTGGTACCACTCTTTCATATCGCCTCCGGACTCCGAGAAGGGATTGGGCACCACTTTGCCAATGCGGCATACACCCTTCACAATCTTCTCCTTACATTTTTTGCAGCCAGCTGTGCCCCGCTTGGCATAGTCCACACAGAACCTCTGCTCGGCCATCTCAGAGGGGCCACTGCAGAGTCCCACATGCGACCAAGACAAGAAAACAAGGCGGGTGGCACGTGATCTTAGATGGTGTCCTTGGAATGACAAGGGCTTTCTTCTCTGGAGGAGGCAGGGAGCACGAAGTGGATCTGTTTGTGACCAATGACTGAACTGTCTTATGGCAGGCTGGTGATATTGTTCTTGGAACAGGTGGAGTTCTTTTTGGCCAAGTGCACGAAGGTTTTGCGGAAAGAGGATCCTGAAAGCCAAAGACATATAGCTGCAGGAAAGGGTGGGAGACAGACAAAAGAAAAAAAGGCATACATGAGAAGCCAGGCTTCTAATTTCTCCAAGGCCAGAACCTCATACAGTCCACACTGACAAATCACACACTTCCCAGTACCTTAAACATGTACTGCCTAGGCTGAAGTAGAGTTCCAATACAGGAAAATCCAGTTTCTAGAAGGGCATTCAATCACCTAATGTACACAAATATATCTAGGAAATTACAATGAATAGAAAAAGAATCCAAATATCATAAAAGTTTTTTGGGGGCCATCAATAATATGTGATATGTATAATGAATGATGACCTTTAAGTATTAGTAACATCCCAAAGTTTCATTTTAATCACCAAGAAAAATCACATTACATTTATAGTTTTAATGTGAAATATAACACATATGCCATCCTCAGAAAACAATTAGCCAGGACACAGATTTGTGATTTCAACAGCCCTGTTGAGAAAGGCAACTAAACAGAGCCTATAATCAAACCCACAGCCTGAGTTCAAAATCCTAGCTTAGTCATTTATTAGCTCTGTGATATTGGTTGGTCCCTTTATCTCTGTTACTGAGTTCTTGTGTGTAAAAATGTAGCTAATAGAAGAGCCCAATTCAAGGGTTAGCTGTTAACATCCTTAGAACAGAGTTGAGCACTCAGCAAGAGCTCAGTGTGTGTTAGCTCTTATAATGAGTTAAGTACTTAACCTTTAAGGGAAACCTCACTCACTATATGTAATTAGCTTGTTTAATTCAGCAACTTGAAATGGAGAAAGTTGAAATGACTGGACTGCAAGAATCAAAGGAATTGATGAATCAATCCAAGTGGAAACTATTATATCCACCCCTTCCTGTGTTTATAATTTCTAAAGCAGCTTTACAGTTTTAATTTCCAATATATTGGAATCTATGTTTAGTCTTCCCACTGCTGAGATGTAGAACTGCTATTATGTTATAGCAGGCTTTGGTCACTACAGTGTAACCTGCCCACCTATCCGGGAGAAATAGCAACCCCTGACTATTTTTGCAAATTTGCCATGTAACCAAGGCTTATCCTGAACTCCTGATCCTCTTGCCTCCCCACCCCTAAGTGCTGGGAGGACAGAGATAAGCTGATAAGCTTCAGTTTTATCATCATCATCATCATCGTCATCGGTGTTTTTGACAGGGTTTCCCTGTAGCCCCAGGCTGGTCTCGATCTCACAACTGCCTCTGCCTTTAGAGAGCAGCTACTAAAGGTGTACGCCACCACAGGCGGCCCAGTTTATTTTTAAAACGATTAGGAGCTAGACCTAAGGGTGGCTCACGCCTCTAATCAGCACTCTGGAGGAGCTCGGGGTGGGTCTGGTCTACCGCGGACCTTGTAGAAAAAACAAAGACAGGGTTAGAATTAGAACTACTTCTGAGGGTGGTTAGGAAAATTACAAACCAGACGCGGACCGGCTGGTGGTGGAGTTCTGAACACCCGGAAAATGTATACAAATGTGAACATTTGACTACGTGCGACTTGGAGAAGCTCCGTAACTGAGAGACTCACAAAGGGTCACACGAAGCTTAGAGTTTATGAATCAGACAGGCGAGTGAGGGGCGGCCGGCCGTCGGAGGAGCCGGGAACAAGTCGGATTTCAACTTTCCGTAGATTACAAGTGGATGGACAGCAGCCTCCAGCGCGGGATAGGTCAATAACGACAGCGGACTGGCGGGGACAAGGCTCCGGAGGCATCGCGCCGCGGAGGGAAGCCTAGGCCCGAGTCGTCCTCCCGGCAGGCTCTGCCGGCGAGCCACGGCCAGGGAGTGATGCGGCAGGGAGGGACGGTGAGGCGCCCCGACTCCCTAGAAGGACGCCCACTCGAGCGCGGGCGCGGAGCCCGGGTGGCCACGGGCCTCCCGTGGGCTCCCCGGGGTCCGCCACGTCACGGAGGGTGTGCCCCCAGGCTGGCCGGCGGGCGGGGGAGGAGCCGCGGCCTCTCCAGCCACCCGGCGCTCGGCCTGGATCCCGGCTCTCCCCGCCCCACCGCGCCGCTGCTCACCTGCCTTCCCGGCTTCCCCTGCTCCGGTGCCCAGCACAGGTCCCCGACCAGGAGCCTACAAGGCCGCAAGCCGCACTCGATGACTAGAACGCCTGTCTCTTTAAATACGGGTCCTTGAGCTGGAGACCGCGCGCAGGCGCAGTAGCTGAGGCCGGACCTGTGCCACTGGATCCCGCCCCCTCCCGCCACCACGTGTGTCGTCCTCTAGTTCCGCCCTTTGGAGTTTGTACTGGGGCCTTGCGTCTGGGTATCCTTGGGCTGCCTGGGTCTGAACGTCCTAGAATTTTTCAGTTTAGAGACAGTCTAGTCCTTAAAGATACTGATTGCTTAACTGTGTTGCCAAGAGCTCGAGGAAGGAAAGAGTCGTTCCACCTGTATTTCCCGTATTCTCTGCCCCGTGTTTCGGCAGTGCCTAGCACATGAGTATTAAGTTTTGCTGAATTGAAAAGAGGCTGTAAGTAGAATGGAAGTTATAAAGTGTAAAGGAGCGACGAGGAGACTGGCCTTTGATTATATTTCGTTTAGGACAGTGTCGCTTCTAAACCTCAAGTCTGCTTTATGAGTTTGAAATGGCTATTTTTACTACTAAAGAGTACCGAGCTCAGAAGGTGAGTTCACAGTAGGAAGGGCAAACAATTGGGCTTTGTTCGGTAAGCAATGAGTTCTATGCTATGTGATAGAATTTTGCCTTTATTCCGTAGGGAAAGAACGCTATGGAGGACCGAGGGAATAATAATTATGGTTGAAACTGGTCAGGGGAGAGACCTGTTACCTAAAGCAAGGTAACAGACTATCATAGATGTGAGAGATCAAAGTGGCCTTGGGAGGAGAAAAAGATGCATGCTTGAAAATCATTTACATTTTAAATACTCAGGTACTGATGAAACAAAGATGATTGAAGTGAGCTGCTAGGCAATAAAGCCATAAACTGAGCTGGAAAATGAAAGATGAGGAGGGATATTTTGAGTGAAAGGATGAACTTTATCAAAGGTGGACCAAACAAAGCTTGGTGTTCTGAGACCAACTAAGATTCCACCGTTTCAAACAAGGTGAAGCCCCTTTGTCTTTATTCTGTCTTGGCAGAATAAACGGGTTTGGGAATTGGAAAGGCTTAGGAAGTTTCAATGCCTCCAGTGATGCTGAGTGAACATTTTGACTGGAGAATCTTATCTATGTCTGACTTTCCTCCAGCCCTATGCTGTCCAGTGCTGTCATCAATAACCATCTGTGGCTTCTGAGCACTGGAAATGTGGCCAGTCTGAACTGAGAGGTGCTCTAAGTGAAAAATGCACAATGGCAAGTCTCTACTCCTCCCCCAGACTGTAAAACTTCTCTTTAATAGTACTTGTATTCCACTTACCTGCTGAAATGATTTTTGAAATATTGGGTTAAATAAAATATATTTTTGGAGTCACTCTCACCTGTGTGGTCTTTATTTCTTTGAAAATGTGGCAACTGGAAAATATGAGCCTGTATGCTTGACTCACACTTTTTTTTTTTTAATGTGTATGAGTGTGAGTGTTTTGCCTGTATTTATGTAAGTATACCACATGTGCAGTGCTATGGAGGCTAGAAGAGGACATTGGATCTCATGGAACTGAGTTACAGTTGTGACCTGCCATGTGGATACTGGGAACCAAACCCAGTCCTCTTCAGGTCCTCTGCAAGAGTAGCAAGTACTCTTAACCACTGAACCATTTCTCCAGCCCTTCACGTTGTAATTCTGTTGGACAGCACTTGCACTGGATTTAAAGCTTACTGTAGGGAGTGGTATCTATACCTTGCATGTTCTCTGTTTTGAGAGCTTCTCACTATAGAACCCTTGCTAACCTAGAACTCCCCTTGAGGGAGTTTTACCCTAGAACTCTGGATCCTCCTGCCTCCCAGAGTGCTTTATACATTTGGTGAGGAGGCAGTTTTTGTGGTTTCATTTAAGCAAAAACAAAGTGTGCATGTGAGCCATCTGTTCATTTTCTTCTCTGTGCAGCCTGGTGTTGGGATTGGTAACTTAAGAGCCAGGCTGCTCTTTCCAGGATGGCTCTGCATTCTTGGAGGAATCATGCCCGATCTCAATACAGTTAAGATTTGCTACACATCAGGGGCACTTCCAGCTCTTTGATGTTGTGGTACAGGAACTCCCAGAAGGCATTGGACAACATGTGCTTTGTTTTCTAGTTGCTCTCAAAACCCACCCTGGGCCCTTGAATCTTCTCTGACCCTGTTGTCAGTACCTCTGGGTTTCCACCAGTCGCTCTATGTTCTACTACTAGCTGTGTAACCACCTATTTTCTAATCTGGGCCTTAGTTTCACTGGTGAAATGGGGCAGTTTTGCATTTTACATTTAGATCTGTGATCTGTTGAACTGCTTTTGATAGTGTAGGGTCTGTCATTCATGTTTTTCATTCTCTCTATATTTTTTTTCTTTTTGCATGTGATATCCAAGTTATTCAAGCACCAATTTTTGAAGGATTGTCTCCTTTTAAAATTTTTTAATTAAAAAATATTTTAGGTTTTTAGTTAATATTAAAAATAAATTGGCCAGGCGTGGTGACGCATGCCTTTAATCCCAGCACTTCGGAGGCAGAGGCAGGTGGATCTCTGTGAGTTCAAGGCCAGCCTGGTCTACATAGTGAGTTCCAGGACAGCTTGGGGCTACAGGGAGACCCTGTCTCAAAAAAAAAAAAAATAAAATAAAATAAAAGCTTTAAAAATTGTTAATAGTATATGTGTATGAGTGTTTTGCCTTCATGTATGTAAGTACCACATGCATGCTGGTGCCCACAGAGGCCAAATGAGGGCATCATATCCCCTGGAACTGGAGTTAGGACAAGTGTTAGCCACCATCTGGGTGCTGAGTGCTCTTAACTGCTGAGCCATCTTTCCAGCCCCATCTTCTTTTTATTGCTTTTGCTCCCAAAGTAATGGATTCCACCCTATCTTCACAGTACATGTCATTATTCTTTGTTCTCCATTGTCCTCCTCCCCAACTGCTGTCCCTGCTGCCCCTCTCCACCTCCAGCTGGATCCCTCCCCAGCTCATCCCCCTTCCACTTTCTATTGCATGCATCCCGTTACCCTCTCTCTTTCCTGCCTCCATTAAGGTCTCTTCCTCCGGGGCTGGAGAGATGACTCAGCGGTTAAGAACACTGGTGGTTCTTGCAGAAGACCCGGGTTCAAATCACAGCACCCACATGGCAGCTAACAGCTGTCTGTAACTCCAGTCCCAGGGGATCCGACAGCCTGTTCTGTCCTCCGAAGGCATTGCACATCACAGGTGCACTTACCTAAATGCAGGCAATACACACATAAAATACACATAAAAATAATAAAAAAATTAAAAAAAGATCTCTTCCTCCCCCTCCCTTCTACTTTTATGACCTACAAACACACATATATGAACACATACATATAATTTTAAATTTAGGTTTGACATATGGGAGAAAACATTCAGTATTTGTCTTTGTTTTTGCTCCTTTTCAAAGAGCATTTGACCATATGAAGGTCTCTTTCTGGGCTCTATATTCTTTGCCATTGATATATTGTTCTTTTATTAATACCACATTGCTGATTACTGCAGCTTTAGAGTAAGTCTTAGGATTAGGTAGTATTGATCCTCTAGCTTTGTTCTTTCCATCAATGGTTGTGTTGGCTACTGTGGGTCTTTTATTTTTTATATAAACTTTGGAATCATCTTCTAAAGCTAGTATCTGCAAAATAACTTGCTAGGACTTTGATTGAGATTATGCTAACTCTAGATCAAGTTGGAAAGAATTGACATTTGGTTGGCTTGAGTCTTCTTATCCACAAACAGAATTTTCCCTTTTATTGATTTATTTTTATTTAGCTACCTACTTTTGTGTGTGATTGTATGTATATGTGTGCGTGTGTGTGTGTGGTCACTCACCCATGCGTGTGTGGCTGTGTAGAAGCCAGAAGTTGACATCAGGATGTCTTCCTCAATTACTTCTCTACATTATATTTTTGTAGAATATCTTTTATTTATTTATTTGACAATTTCATACATATAAACAATGCATCTTGATCATATGCTCCCAACTCTCCCCTCCCACTCCTTCTAGGCACCTGCAACATGTCCCTATACCCCCTTCATATCCTCTCTTTTTTTTTCATTAATAACACAGAGTCCAATTAGTGCTGCCTTATTGGGATGTTGACTGGTCATGTTGACTTGGTCTTATGCAGGTAACCACAGCTGCAGTGAGTTCACAGGTGCAATGGCCATGTCATGTCCAGAAGACCACTTCACAGCACTCCTCTCCATCCTCCGGGTCTTATATTCTTTTTGCCCCTCTTTCCTGATGTTCCTGAGCCTTGGTTGTAGGAGGGTTGATATAGATATCCCATTTAGGGCTGAGACCTCAATAGACACTTATTCTCAGCACTTTGGCCAGTTATGAGTCTCTGCTAACTGCTGACCACTGTAACGAGAAGCTTCTGTGCCCAAGGTTGAGAGCAACACTAGTCTATGGGTGTGTTACTGGTAATCAGGGTCTGGGCCAGGTGTTTCCAGGTTCTTGGCCTTTTATCCAAAGAGTTGAAAATAAGGGCTCACACAGATATGCACAAGAAGCAAAACAGCTATTTGAGACTGACAGCAGGTCACATGAATGAAGATAGATACTCAAGGGCCCTGATTATTGTTCAGGGCTTCTTTTATGGGGTTCAAGAGAAGGAGGGCACTTAGATATACACAGGCAAAACATGCACATAAAATAATAAAAGAAAAAATTCAAACTAAGGCTGAGGAGATGGCTCAGTGGGTAAAGAACTCACTGTGCAAGCACAAGGACCTGAGTTTGGGTCCCCAGCATGGGGGGAATTTGAGTAGTTCTGTATTTTGATTGACAGATTAGGTCATACATTCATTTTTTCCTACTGTGACTGTCCCTTCTCATAATCCATCTGATTTTAGTCTTATGCATGTCCAATTATGATTAGGTTTAAGATGGTAAATAGGGAGTTCTCCCTAAAAGGACACAATTTTGCCTTACTGGGTATGCACCCAAAACCAATTCAGGCCAGGTCAGCCCTTCTGTTCTTCATAACTGAATATGTTGGGAATATATGTGAAACTGTCCAAATGTGATCATTAGCAGGGGTAGGGAAACTTATTCCATTATTCAGAGATGGGAGTATGTGTAGCCTGATACAGGTGGTGGGCTGGGAGTCTTCTGAGGTTGCTAGGTGTATTGTTCAGAAGGGATATGTGTGCACAGGATGTACTAAACTATCTTATGCTTGCCTGCCTCATAAACATACATATTTAGAAGGCAGTTTGACATGTTCAGCAAAACAACAGTAGTTGTTCTTAGGACCTGTGACCTCCAGAGCCATGGGTTTTTGACCATGTTTACAGTACCAGACCTGAATTCCTTCCTGTGAACCAGGCCTCAAATCCAATTGTCCCTAGGGGTACTTGTTCCTCCGAGGGGTGGGGCCTGCTGCTGAGAATTGGCTGCAGAGAGTTAGCCCTGGAGGGAGGGGCATTGGTGCCATCTTGGCAGCAGCTGCACCGAAAAAGTGGCCCCGTTGTCTTGTTTGCATGGACAAAAGAAGGGGCATTTACCAACCTGGGGCAACACAGGCCCACAAGGCATGGACGAAAGCTAATGGAGACTGTGGGCAGGTTGCGGAAGCAATCTAGAACAGTGGGCCACTGATCCACAGAGCAGAATGGGGCACCAGGTGTTCATCTTTTGTGGGGTGCTGGGTGTTTGCCTTTGTAAGTTACTCTATTTCCCCTACCCAGGATATAAACTATGAAAAATTCAGATAAAGATGTGTTATATGGTTTGTCTAATAGTGCCAGGAGCAAGGGACCATAAGAGAACTTGGGCGACATCAATCCAAAAGCAGTAGGTTACCTCCATAACCTTTGTACCAACCTGCAGGGTTGGCCATAGCCACCTGCATAGCACCTTACAGTACTGTGGAAACTACTCAGCAGGGAGGAACTTTTCAGATCACTTCTAGCTTGATCACTCTATGTTGTGCAACTAAAGTATATGGTATGGTATCTTAAGCAACAGGGTCTATCATCTATTTTTGCTGGGCAACCAAAAACAATGGCAGCAGTCTGTGTTGTTTGGGGTGCCTCTGGGGAGGTATCCCTCACCTGGTACTGACATTTTCATTTAATAACACATGTCTTCTGAGGGAATCATTGTCCAACCAAGCACAGTATCTGTGTTCAAACTTGTATTTTTAAAATTATATATATATTAACATACTTTATTTTTTATGTATATGAATATATTGCCTGCATATATGTAAGTGCACCAATGTCATGCAATGCCTGCAGAAGTCAGAAGAGGACATTGGATCCCCTGGAACTGGTGTTACAGCCAGTTGTTAGCCACATGTGGGTGCTGGGAATTGAACCCAGGCCCTCCGCAAGAGCAGCCAGTGCTCAACTGTTGAGCCATCTCCCCAGACCTGGTTTACCTTATTTTTTAAGACAGAGTCTGTCACTGAAACTGGAACTCATTGTTTCTGCTAGACTGGCTGGCCAAGGAGACCCCAGGAACCACCCATCTCTGCCCCTCCACCACTCCAGTGGGATTACAGAGATATGTACCACTGTCCTAGTTTTTATGCGGGTGCTGGGGACCCAAACTCAGGTCCTTGTACTGACACAGTGAGTTCTTTACCCACTAAGCCATCTCCTCAGCCTTTGTTTGGATTTTTTATTTTATTATTTTATGTGTATGAGTGTTTTGACTGCATATATATAAGTACACCACATGCATGCAATGCCCACAGAAAAGGGCGTCAGATTCCCTTGAATTGGAGTTGCAGATGGTTGTTAGCCACCATGTGGGTGGTATGAACTGAACTCAGGTCATCTGGAAGAGCAGCCAGTGCTCTCAACTGCTGAGCCATTCCTCCAGCAACCCCTATTTTGGATTTTTGAGACAAGATTTCATTATGTAGCTCAGGATAGCCTGGAATTTGTGATCCTCCTGCCTTGGCCTCCCAAATATTGGAATTACAGGAATGCACCACTAGGCCTAGCTTTCTCCCGAGTGTGTGTGTGTGTGTGTGTGTGTGTGTGTGTGTGTGTTCCTGTCCTTTACATGTAGGTGTACCTGCGTGTGCTTGGATGTGGAGGTCAGCGGACATTCTTGCATTCGTGGTATAGTTCCTCAGGTCTCACCCACCCTCTCTCACTGACCTAGAACTGGCCAACTGGCCAAGTTGGCTAGGTTAGCTGGCCTTCAAAGACTAGGCAGATCTGCCTGTTTCCACCTTTCTGCTCTGGGTTTACAAGCACATGCCACCGCACCTGGCTTTTTTTTTTTTAAGCGTGGGTTCTGGGGATCAAGTTCAGGTCCTCATACTTGCAAGGCAAGCACTTCACTGTCTGAGTTATTCCCTAGGCCTTCTCCATTTATTTTTCTTTGATTTTTTCTCATGAGTTTTATAATTTTCTAATAGATCTAGTTCATATTTTGTTAGATTTATGCCTAATTCATTCCCAGGAGACGGTGAAATAAGAATTAAAATACCTTTTAGGATTGTGTATGACAAATGAGATGACTAATTTGTAAACTATTTTGTACTTAGAGATATTTCGGTAAATGTGCATTCTCCTCCATCTGCCAGCCTTTATACAGTTATATTACTACAGCATCTAATCATTCCATCAATCAGTCATTCCAGTACTTATTGAATGCCTTCTGTATGTCAGACACAATTCTAGGATCTGGAAAACAGCAAAAAAGACTTGCCCTTGTGGAGTTGGTACATTAGTGTGGGTAACAGAAAACAAACAAGTAAAATACATAGAATTTAAGAGATGGATGGGTGCCATGGACAAAAAAGGAAGAGACAGGATGAGAGGTGTGGGCCATGGAGGGAGGCTGACAGTTTTAGACAGATTTCAGGAAGGTCTTACCAACCCGGTGGCAGCTAAGATAAGACTTAAAGGAATGGGAATGTCGCTTGCAAATGTCAGGTTAAAGGGGCATCAAAGGCCTGGAGAACCCTGTTGGGAGAGGAGCAAGGAGATCCTGGTGGCTTGAGTAGCCCAAGATTGAGAAGAGAGATGATGTTACCAAGGAGCTAGCTCCTGCAGAGCCTTGCAAACCACTCAAAAGATACTGGATTTTATTCCAGGTGAAATAGGAAGCTAGTGGATTGTATTGCACAGAGTAGTGACATGATTTGACTTGGATTTTAACAGGATCGCTGTCTACTGGCTGCTGTGTAGAGAATCCTGGAGATGTTAGGTAGTTAACAGTAATTACCTAGAGGAGAAATGAGGGCAGCTTAACTAGCAAAAGTGAAAGAAGGCTTTGTGGGTCCCTAGGGTATCTGTGGGTGGCCTCAGGGGCATTTTTGAATCTCCTGAAAAAATTTTTAAATATTTTATTATTTTTATTGTTTATGTGTATGCATGTATTGCCTGCATGTAGGTAAGTGCACCCATGTCGTGCAATGCCCAAGGAGGACAGAAGAGGCTGCTGAATCCCCTGGAACTCGAGTTATTGACAGTTGTTAGCGGTCATGTGGGTGCTGGGATTCGAACCCGGGTCTTCTGTAAGAATAACCAGTGTTCTTAACCGCTGAGGCATCTCTCCAGCCTCAAATCTCCTAAAATTTTAATGTTTTTGTGTGTGTATATTTTGGAGAGGAGAACTGTGATCAAAGTCTCAAAGCATTTCTGTGAGTCAAATCAAGACATACCAAGTCCCTTGGTGGTGAATAATCAGGACATCCCATGCTTTTTCTAGCTACCCCAAAGTTCACAGTTGACTCCTTTCCTTGACCCTACTCAGAATCCTCCCTCCCCCAGGTCAGTGATTTTGTTTGTATCTCAGAAGTTAACACCACTCCCTTTAATATGACCATCTCAGATATCTCATTGAGATTTCCCAGGATTGTTAAAAAGCAAAAAGGGCTGGAGAGATGGCTCAGCAGTTAAGAGCACTGGCTGCTTTTGTAGAAGACCCAGGTTTGGTTCCCAGCACCCACATGGTGGCTAAAAACTGTCATAGCTCCAGTTCCAGGGGATCCGATGCCCTCTGCTGGCTTCTGCCAGTTTTGCACAATATGGGTGCACTCACATACATGCAGGCAGAACACTCATACACATAAAATAAAAATAAATAAAAAAGGGAAAAGAGAAACCACAGAGAGATGTGTAAACTACTTTCTATGCTGCTCACTGGATACTTGGAAACTGTGGACAGTGCTAGAGAAAAGACCCCACTTCTTTCTAGAGAGCAGGCACCTGGGGGGTTGGTTTGCTCTCAGTGAATTCTTCTTTTTTTTTTGGTCTTTTTGAAACAGTGTCTCTCTGTAGCCCCAGCTATCCTGCAACTCACTATGTAGACCAGGCTAGCCTTGAACTCACAGAGATCCACCTGCCTCTGCCTCCAGAGTGCTGGGATTAAAGGCATGCGCCACCACGCCCGGCAGGTTCCCTTTTTTAATAAGCTCTGCTCTATGAATTACACAAATTTCAGCAGCAAGATCCGATTTTACAATTTGGTTTGCTTAATAGTCAACAATTAAAAGAAGTTGCAAAAAAAATGGTGGTGGTGTTTGCCAGGATAAATATTTAAGCGGGAACAGCTGTGGGAAGATATAATTCCGTGTAGCAGTGTCTTCACTGTCAGCACAGGCTGCACAGGCTGCCTCTTAAACCAGGGGAGTTGAGGTCTCTCCTTTGAGCATCTTGTGGACTGAGCTGAGGAGTAAAGCTCTGGGAGTATCTGATGCATGGCAGAGAGGTGGGCTTCTGGGACAAGGCCAAGAAGGTTTCGATCTCAGATGTGGTGTATGGAAGTGGCTGTCACCTGCCCTGAGTTTTCTAATATGACGTTCTGGCAGATGGGGTTTTCAGGAAGCAAGTTAATACTTTCCAAAGGAATATATACTTTTCAGAGAGATCAACCTATTTGGGAAGTATAGTACTTACTTTTTTTGCTGCTATGACCAAATATAGAAGTTCTTTTGGCTCACGATTTAAGAGGATGCGGGCCACTGTAGCAGGGAGGACATGGCAGAGTTCATAGCAACAGGCATGTGGCTGGGCTCCTCACAGCTGGGCAGAGCAGGAGGCAGCAAACGGAAATGCTGGTACTCATCTGGCTTCCTCCTTTTTCCCTTTTTATTCAGACTGGGACCCATGCCTATGGGATGGTACTCTCCACATTCAGGATGGACTGCCCCTCCTCAATTAAACCTCTCTGGAAATGCTCTCAAAGACATGCCCAAAGGACCGGTGAGATGGCACAGTAGGTGAAAGCAAGTGTTGTACAAGCTTGACAGCATGAATTTGATCCCCAGACCCCACAGTGGGAAGAGAGAACTGACTCCAAGTTGTCTTCTGACTTCCACACATGTGCCATGGCATGCATGTACCTGCAATCACACATACATAATACACAAAATAATAAAATAAAAAATAAGACACCCTCAGAGGCGTGTCTGCCAGGTTACTCCAAATCCAGTGAAGATGAGCCATCACAGGAAGAAAATGGCAATTCTCTATCACTCACTGGACTCAGAGCTGGTTGATAGGTAGCATCAGTGATAGTGTTCCAGCTTGGGTTTGGTGGCTAGAAGAGATTAGTTACATACTTTCACCACTCTTGTTCCAGGGGCCATTTCCCTCATACCAGAGCCATACCCCTTGCTCCATCTTTTGATGATTCCACTCATCCCACTCTAGGTGAAGGCTTTTGGACCTACAGCTTACGGTACTCTCCCTGCCCTACCTGCATATCCTCCCTTGGTCTCGGGACAGACATAAGTGAGAGGGTCCTTAGAGAGTACCTAGTCAATGTAATTCTCAGAAGAGAGGTAGACAGCACAGTCAATAGATGCACAGAGACCACAGAGTGGTAGAAGTAAGCCTCTCATTCTAGATTTTTTTTTAAAAGGCAGGGTCTCACTATATAGTGCAGGTTAATCTCAAACATGATCCTTCTGCCTCAGCCTACTGAGTGCTGAAATTATAGGCAGGCAGTGCCCTGCTAATCTGACTTTTGACTAGCCTTCAATGCCTGTACTGGTTGTTTAATAAATAATTGGGGCCTACCAAGTCTCTTATGTTGTTCACAAGATTTTCAATGCCTGTACTTGTTGTTTAATAAATAATTGGGGCCTACCAAGTCTCTTATGTTGTTCACAAGATTGTAGGCTTTTTAAATTTTTTTTTCTCCATTTATTTAACAAGTATTATTTAGTGTCTGCTCTGTGCATGGCATTGGCTGGGTGCTGAATGGATGTTATTAAACACGGCCCTGACTGTCATCACATTGTTGATATTTGCCTTTGATTTTCTTGCAAAGCCTTAGGAGTGAGGGGTTGAAGACGTGGCTCAGGAGTTAAGAGCACTGGCTGTTTTTGTAGAAGACTTGGTTTAGATTCCTAGCACCCACATGGTGACTAATAACTGTATCTAACTCCAGTTCCAGGGGATCTGACACTCTCTTCTGGCCTCTGCAGGCATTGTACTCATAAGGTACATATATACAAGCAGGCAAAACATTCATACATATAAAAAATAAAAATTAAGCCGGGCGTGGTGGCACACGCCTTTAATCCCAGCACTCGAGAAGCAGAGGCAGGCCTATCCTTGTGAGTTCAAGGCCAGTCTGGTCTACATAGTGAGTTCAGGTCAGCTGGGACTACAGGGAAACCCTGTCTCAAAAAGACAAAAAAAAAAAAAAATTAAATTAAAAAATAAAAATTAAGAAATAGATTCATTCTTACTAAATATTGAGTACTTCTTGTAGCCTGATGCTTCTCTGCTGCTTCAAGCACTGCTTTCTGCCACTGCAGAACTACCTGAAGAATTTTTTTTTCTTTAAAAAATTTTTTTTAATTTCATTATTTTTATGTGTATGCGTGTATTGCCTGTATGAAGTAAGTGCACCCATGTTGTGCAATGCCTGTGGAGGTCAGAAGAGGCTGTCGGATCCCCTGGGACTGGAGTTACAGACAGTTGTTAGCTGCCATGTGGGTGCTGGGATTCGAACCCAGGTCTTCTGCAAGAACAACCAGTGTTCTTAACCGCTGAGCCATCTCTCCAGCCCCTGAAGAATTTTCTTAAAGTTCTGTTTCCAATGCCCCAATGGAGACTGACTGACCTGGAACCACCTAGGCCAGGATAGGCCACTGGAGGTAGATAGGGAACCACTGTCTTAGGGATCGGCCTCTTTGAGCTAAGTAAGTCAGCCCTTTGCCCAGACTTAACACTGATGTCTGGTGTTGCAAATGTTGCTGAGATGTCCACCTACCAAAGCATCCTCTGAAATGGAACTCTCTTCTAAATCTTGAGCTCCCAGGAGGATATATCAAGAGGAGATCTGAATCAAGCAGAGTATGGGACTGGTGCTATAGGTCAGTGGTAGAGTGTGTCTAGCATGTGTGAGGTGCTCTTTGGTCCCTAGAACCAAAAACAAGAACTTGTCTACTTCTTCATACTGCTTGAGTTTTAGCTAAATTTGTATTTTCTTTTTTTTTTTAGACACGATTTCCTATAGCCCAGACTGGCCTTGAACTCATTTATGTAGCCAAGGTTGGTCTTGAATTCCTGTTCCTCCTTCCACGTGCTGGAACTATATATGTGCACCATTATGCCTGGCTTTGTACTTTCCTACTGTGTATATGTGCATGCTGAGGCCAGAGAATGACATTAGGTGTCTTCCTCATCGCTTCTTTTTTTTTTTTT
>NW_008351176.1:1532216-1534827 GCF_000622305.1 Nannospalax galili
TAAAAAAAAGTAAGTTTAATGAATTCCTAAAACAATTGAAATGGCAGGTAAGCGGTGGTTGTTTATGCCACTGAGTAAGGAACACTGGGGACTCAGTGAATGAAGGTTGCCATGCTATCTCGTCAGGTTCCGAGCAGACAAAAAAAAGTAAGTTTAATGAATTTCTAAAACAATTGAAATGACAGGTAAGCGGTGGTTGTTTATGCCACTGAGTAAGGAACACTGGGACTCAGTGAATGAAGGTTGCCATGCTATCTCGTCAGGTTCCGAGCAGACACTGCTATAAGGACACAAGCCCTGAAACACACATTTGGGAACTAGAAAGCTAGGCAGTGAGAAGAGTATAGAAGGTGTCCTAGTTTGTTTCTTCATTGCTGTGACAAAACACTCTGACCATTACCAACCTGGGGAGGAAAAGGTTTATTTAGCTTATATCTCCCAGGTCACAGTTCATCAGGGAGCCCAAGCCAGGAACTCAGGGCAGGAACCTGGAGGCAGGAGCTGGAGCACAGGCCATGGAGGAATGCTGCTTACTGGCTTGCTCCCCTGGCCCCTGCTCAGCCTGCTTTCTTATGTAACACAGGCCCACCTGCCCAGCGATGGCACCACCCACAGTGGGCTGGGCCCTCCCACATCACTCAACAATCAAGAAGATGCCCCTCAGACATGGCCACAGGCCAGTCCAATGAAGGCAATTCCCCAATTGAGGCTCCCTCAACCCAGGTGTGTCAAGTTGACACTAAAGCTATCCAGTACAGAAGGGAACATCAGGAAGGCAGCACAAAGCGCGGGCCTGTGGGTCACAGTCAGCCAGTGCTGTTTTTCTGACTTCACTAAAAGCAAAACCAACCCCAACTTGCAATTTCCTCTTAAAGAACAAACACAAAACCTGGCCATTTCTCCATACAGATACCACATGAGAACAAATGCTTTCAATATAGGGCAATTATACGCTGCTGTCCCTTTTCTCCAGTGGGGCTCATCTGAGTCAGTTTGTTAAGTAACAGCCACCTTTGAGTGCCATGTAGGCTTAATAAGGGTTTGGACTTTTATTTCACATTGTGATGGAAACATAAGAAAGGGCTTTGAGTGACTTACCTGAAAAAATTAGAGAAGCACTCTATTAAGATTGTGACAGGGAAGGGGATGGACTGCAAGGAATAAGTGATGTTAGTAGTTGAGACCAATGCAGACAGAAGTAGAGCATATTCTACAGGTGGAGCTGACAGGACTTAACACAGTAGATTCAAAAGTGTATGGATCACTCCCAGGATCTGCCTTAAGCTCCTGGATAGGTTGGTGGCACCCCTTAACTGAGACAGAAGACTCAAGAAAACAGTATTAGGAAGAGAGTTAAGCCGAGATTTACTAAATTTAGGATGCCTATTAAACATTTGATTGGAGTGTTAGGCAGGTAGGTGGAGAAACTAGAAGCTAAGGAAAAGGTCAAGATTAGGGATATAAACTGGGAGCCTTCTTCAGTACAAAGGTGCTATTTAAACCCATGAAAATGCAAGACAGACACAGTGAAGCCCTTAAAAAGAAAAAAGATCCACCGACTCCTGAATTTTTCCCCCCGTTCAAATTTAACCTAAATCCTTAGTATCACGTAAACATTTTGTATTAAAAAGACTCATGCCAGGCATTGTGGTGCATGCCTTTAATCCCAGCACTCAGGAGGCAGAGGCAGGAGAATCCCTCTGTGAGTTTGAGGCCAGCCTGGTCTACCTAGTGAGTTCCAGGACAGATAGGACTACAGGAGATCCTGTCTCAAAAGAGACCAAAAAAAAAGAAAAAAAAAATCATATGGGGCTGGAGAGATGGCTCAGTGGTTAAAAGCACCTACCTGTCTTGCATAGGACCCAGGGTTCAGTTCCTAGCACCCACATGGCAGCTAACAACCATCTGTAACTCCAGTTCCAGGGAATCTAATGCCTTCTTCTGGCCTCTGTGGCACTGCACAACACAGGTGCACTTACATACATGAAGGCAAACAGTCATACACATAAAAAATGGAAACAACTAATGCCCATCTAGCCATCATTTCCAATCTACTCAATCCCCTCTGCACATGTCAAGTAGCCAATTGATGCTTCACTAACAGAAGACATACTTTTCAGTAAGATTTTCTATTCTGTATTCTTTAGAATGAGTCCATGCCTCAGTGGATTCTCACTCCATTCCTGTGAGGCATTTGATAGCTGAGCAAAACTAAAGTTCAGAGAGGTAACTTGCCTAAGATCATCAGCCATTTAAAGGTAGAGCAGGCTAGATACAGCTCAGTGGGCGAGTGCTTACCTAGCGCGGGTATAAAGGCCTAGGTTCAAATCCCCAGTTCTGCAAAATAAATAAAGGTGCAACAGGAACTTGAATTGGGTTTTCTGTTGCCAATTTCCCTGCTCTATGACTCCATATTTATCTAGTATTTGTTGCTATTTAAGGTTTTAGGCATCTATATATTCCGCAAATCAAGTACCGGAGAAGTAGCCTCTTCAATCGTAAGTGAGACACATGTGGAAACACTTCATAAACTGTAAAGCACTGGAAAGATGTATACTTGAAGGCCAGTTGGATTAGAGTTCTTTTTCCCAAGTTAGGGAGGCACAGGATA
>NW_008351176.1:1534943-1549486 GCF_000622305.1 Nannospalax galili
AAAAAAAAAAAGAACCTCCTTTGAACCACAGTCAAAGGAATGTGGAACATAGAACCTCAGTGAGTGTTACATAAACGCTCTGGATAACATACCTTTTTATCATTCACAACAATTCTGTGTTCTGATGGCAGCTGAATTAGGAGGTGCTCTAAAAAGAAGCAACTAGAAGGAATCCCTGGGACTAATTCTATCAGGGCACACTGGCAGCATAGTCAAACATCAAACCTGTGACTTGCTCAGAGGCTGTAACAATCTTTCTAGTTTCTGGAGGGTCAGAAAAGAGCAGCTCACTCCTATAGCTGTTTCCACTGATCTCAAATTCAACAAGGGCTCACTGAGAACTGGTTATGATCAGGGACCCTTCCTTACTGCTCTTGGATACAGACCACTGAGTTCTGATTTTGATGTTTTTGGCCCTCTTAAAAGACTAGTGGTGGTTCATGTATAGTAACACATTTGACACTCCTTAAGCTCTTTTCAAGAATCACCACTCAAGGATAAAATACTAACTTAGGGAGCCGGAGTGATGGCTCAGCAGTTTAAGACTGCTTGCTGCTCTTCCAGAGGACCCAAATTTGGTTCCCAGTACCCACAATCGGTGACTCACAACACCTTCTGGTCTCTGTGGGCACTAATACACACACGGTGCACAAGCACACACATACACACAAAGATACATAATTTTTTTTTTTTTTAATCTTTTTGAAACAGAGTCTCCCTGTAGCCCCAACTGGCCTGGAACTCACTATGTAGACCAGGCTGGCCTTGAACTCACAGAGATCCACCTGCCTCTGCCTCCAGAGTGCTGGGAATAAAGGCATGCACCACCACACCCAGCTATAAATTTTTAAATTCTTTAAAGAATGTTAATTTAGCACTGCACCTTGACTCCCCCAGCCTCATTCACTCTCCCAGCTCCCCCACCCCATCTCTCCTCCTAGCAGGGGCATTGGCATATTTCTTGTCTTGGTACCCCAGACTGCTGGACTGACCTCTCGGCCCAGACTCCCCACTGCTTCCTGATCCTTTGCATCCAGACCAACACAATCCCTCCCTCTAGTCCCTGGGAGCCCTCGGAGCCTCCTTCCATCCCCACCTCCCATTGCATCTCTGGGTGGTCCAGCCTGCCAGCTTCCTGGGGCCAGCAGCTTTCCTGGTCCCCTGGGAACCTCTTCCAGGGCACTCTGACTCCCCACTGCTTCCTGATTCTTTGCATCCAGACAAACCCAATCCCTCCCTCTAGTTCCCCGGAGCCCTCGGAGCCTCTTCCCATCCTCACCTTCCTTTGCATCTCTGGGCAGCCCAGCCCCCAGCTTTGTGGGGCCAACATCTTTCCTGGAGGGATCCAGTTCTTAGGAGAAAGCCTGAGAGCATCTGATCCTCATCTGACTTGGGCTTCTGTGGGAATTCCTGAGCTGGAAGATGAAGTCAATTTGCCTCCCCAATATAAAATCAAGAGAGAGAACCTGAAGCCTAGACCAATCAGCTTTTCATGCCCAACAAGTAAACCACAAAGGCACACACAGTTTACAAAAAGAAGCAGACCTAAACTCAACAAAGGAAGGCTTGAGTCTCACACAAGAATCAGAAACTACAAAAGAAATCCACATGTCAAAGTCACAGCGAAAAAATAACATGAAAAACCCAAATAATATATCCCTACGAAGTACCAACGGTCCTGTAGAGGAGTACAAGAACACCCTAGAGATAACACAGGACGGATGTGGAATTCAAAAGGTTTAAAAAAGCCAGAGGGAACCATATTAGTCCAACAACCTGCTGACAAATTATACATACAACTAGCTCAAGGAACATAATATGTCTAGTCAAGGTTTATCTGAGAACCTTTGGTCTTTGCCTAAGCTATATCTACATAGCACTTGGTAATTAAAAGTACCAGACTGGTGGAACTAAACTTCTTGGATGTTTAACAGCCATACTTTGAGGCCTATACTAATTTGGTCAGAGTGACTTAAAGGACAGTTTTTGCTCCTTGCCCTCCAAGGTCGACTAAGTTCCAGGGGGCTATGGCACGTCTCTCAAAATGTCCTGTAACTGTGGTGAGTCACCTGTCCTCTTGATCAAGGCAGCCATGAAGGCCCCACCAGATGGACTTCAACCAGTGTCCAGCCTACAAAGAGGAAACAGTTCCTCCATGCAGAGGAGGCAGAGGCAGGCGGATCTCTTATGAATTCAAGGCTAGCCTGGTCTATGTGGTGAGTTTCAAGGCAGCTGAGGTTAGAGGGAGACCCTGTGACAATTCTCAGTATGGGTTCACATATTTGAGGCAGGTGAACCCTTTCTGGTATCAAACCCAAACAGCTATTACTGATCAGTGGTTAGCTGAATGTGGATTTTGTGTCAAAGGCAGTAGGATTATTAATAAAGACAAATGCCTTCTAAGTGCCCACACCTAAAAGAAAATCCTTTGAAATAACACCTTTATCCCCTTTATCTCTTCTGGTTTTCATCACTAAAATCTTAGCTCTTCCTAAGAAATTCTTTCAGTTTTATTTTTCCCAGTCCATAACTAATCAGTCTTGCTTCACTTTTGAAGCAGCTTCTGAGTAACGTCCTGGTTCCTTCCCCTTGTTTATTCCATTTGATGTATTGAAACTAGAATAACATCAGTATTTTTTTGCAGATTTTTTTGTTGTTGTTGTTTAAAATTCTCCATTTATCTCCTCCTTCCTCAGCTTCTCAAAGGCCGAGATTACAGGGGTGCAACACCACAGTTTTCAAGGCTTTTAGAAGTGTTTTCCTTGGTGCATCCCTGAACAAAATCTGGACTTTAAACTAGACTAAACTAATATATGTAAAGTACTTAGACTCCTATCTGGCCCATGGCTTAGAACTGTGTGCCTTAGCTATTATTATTACTTTTATTTGAATACCCTGTGTACATGTCTCCAAAACACTGCCATTTCCGTTTTCCTTTTTGAACACTTCAACCTCCAAAAGGGAGGAGTGTTTTAAACTCCAATAACTAGTACAAGGCAATTGTTATTGCTATGAAAGCATCTTAAATATCCTATAATTACAGAACCCGTGGCCAGGCTTGGCACACGCCTTTAATCCCAGCACTCGGAAGGCAGAGGCAGGAGGATCTCTGTGAGTTCAAGGCCAGCCTGGTCCACATAGTGAGCTCCAGGACAGCTGGGGCTACAGGGAGACCCTGTCTCAAAAAGACCCAAAAGAAAAAGAACCCGTAAACATAAACCCTAATTTACTATAAAATCAAACTCCAGACTCAATGAGGTAGAAAAGAAAGGTAGCATTTCCCTCACTCTAGATAGAACCAGCTCAATGGTGTTACAGTACTAGCATGCTCAAGGCCCTGGATCCACCACAGGGGGGAAAAAAAAAACCTCAACAAATTTACAGTATGTGTTACAGGAAAACAAACCCTGAAAAAATATAAACAGGTTCCGGATTTAGAGCAGTTGCTTTTCAACTTTGCCATGTATTAGAATAACTCTGGAACATTCAAGAATGTTGTTGTCTGGACTCAATGCAGATTTTCTGAATCTAAGGTTAGGACTCAGGCACCTGAATTTCTTAAGCTTCAGAGGTGATTCATGTGCACAATCAAAAGTTCCACAGGCAATACATAAACCTACACCTAAAAATCACTGTTCAAGAGAAACTTTGGCTTAATGAGGTTGTACATTTGTTGCATGTTTTTCTCAATGGTTTCCTGAAGCATGTTTTTGAAAACTGAATGATGAGCTTATAAGTAACATTCTAAAACCAACCCATCTGCCAACTGCCTCCTGAGTTTGAATTGGGGCTCGGAAAAATACATACATCGAAGTCATCTAAACATTTGTCTTTTTGGCCAGGTGTGGTGTGGCAAGCCTGTAGTCTGAGCACTTGGGAGGCAGAGGCAGGTAGATCTCTGTGAGTTCAAGGCCAGCCTGGTTTTCAAAGATTTCCAGGACAACTGGGGTTACAAGGGGCCCCTTTTTCAAAAAAAAAAAAAAAAAAAAAAAAACCAAAAACCCAAAACCAAAAAACCATTTGTCTTTTTGGTCTGAATTCTATTTATAAATTTCAAAAGTTGCTTATGTAAATATATATTTAACTACGTACAATATTTACAATTTACAGAGTTTACAACCGAGAAATGACACAAGCCTGTAAATGTGAAAAAGTTGGCAATTTGTGGTTATAACTTTGAAAATTTCAAAAAGTTTTGTCTCATTTTACAGTGAATAACACCAATAGCACCTTTCCGAAGTGCTATTGCTCACTGGCTTATTTTATCGCAACTACGGGTACCCAGCTTTCAGGGACAGAGCAACCCATGTTCCGGGAGACACCACTTTTTTACACGACAGAGTGGATCTTCGAAATCTTACAACAAAGCCCCTTTCACCCGCCAATCCTGTGACAACAAATCCTGTAATTCTCCCTCATCGTCGCTGTCAACATTCTCCTCTTCCTTTTTCTGCAGTTCTTTGATGGTCAGAACCTCTTTGAGTTTGTTTTTTATCTCATCCTGGCGATTCCGTAGCTTTTCCACGCGCCGGTAACACTCTATTTGCTCATCAATCTCCCCAATCTGCCGGTCCAACCGACCCTCCTCATCTTCCTCGGCAACTATAGCTTCGGAAATGGTGTTGACCTGCCTCATGGCCTTCTGAAACTCGTCCCACTCTTTGTCCATCTGATCCTTTGGGGCATCAACCTTGCGGACCTTGGCGTCTACTTCAGGGTCGTCGAAAAACCCTTCTGGTAATGCTTCGGCGGTATTTTCTCTCCTTTCCACCACTTTCTCCTGTATTTCCGCTTTCTCAATGGACCCTGAATGAGGAACTAGAGGGGCTTTGGGAGGGTTTGTATTAAAGGGATCGCTCCGCAGCACAGTACTCGTTGCCTCCCTCGAAGAGGAAAGCGAGTGTTCCTTGCCCTGAGCGTCGGGAGGCTGCTTGCTGTTGTCCCTTCTTCCTTCCGCGCCTCCCTCCTCTTCCTCTTCCTCCTCATCTTCATAGTCAGGGAGTAAACCGAGTCCCGCAGGTCTGCTGGCGCTCGCCCTCGCGGTCTCCTTTCCCGTCTTAGCCGAGCTGGCGGCCGCGCAGGGCTGTACCTGAGGCCCCGCGGAGGCCTTGGCTCTCTTGGCGTCTGGGGTTTCCGCGTCCGGCGCTCCCCTCTTGGCCGGCTGAGGCGCGGCGCCGGCCGACGGACCCTGGGCGCCCTTGGCGCCTTTCAGGTCCGCCACTTTCTCGCGATGCTGCTTTCCCAGAACATGGGTCTGCCACAGGAGCTCGTTCTTGACCTGGACGTTACAAAGCGCACAGCTAAGCTGTCCCAAGCGGTTGTACTTCGCGAACGGGGACTCGATCCTCTTCCGGTTGGTGCTCAGGCGCTGCTTCTCCTTCATCAAGCGCCTCAGCTCTTCTTGATTCACCACCCGCTTCCCCGCCGGAGTCCGAGCGGAGGCAGAGGATGCCATCTTTTGCGACCAGACGTCAGGAGATTCTGGCTTCCGGCCTGGCGAGGCGTGATAGCGTCACTTCCGGTCACAGTGCCGATTGGCCGAAGCTCGGGCGTGACGCCAGGGTTCCAGCCTCCAAACCTTCTGAGCCTTTGGCCTTGACATTTAAGCTGTGGCAGCTGTCAAACTCGCAAACCCCGGGGCTGAGGTGACGCGGAGCCAGGCGGCCTTGGCGGTGAACATAAGCGCGGCCCGCGGCCTGCAGGATGTGCTGCGGACCAGCCTGGGTCCCAAGGGCGCGCTGAAAATGTGAGATATGGGATGTGGCGGCGCCCTGGGAAGCTGTCCTGTGGACGCGGGGGCGCTTGGACGCCTGCTGTCCCTCGCTCAGATTCCTGCCTTCAGGGAATCTCTAGCCTGGTGGGGGAGGAGGAGAAAACCTCCCCGAGGGAAAGACCCCCATGAGTAGAAGCTGTGACATCTTCCCTTTTTTGTTAGAGTTCATAAACCGCCGACTCATTTCGTGGTTCATTGGGAACGTGAACGCTTGAACGCCTCTGTCCCTGCCCCACATTCTTTTCCTGTGTTGGGGATGAACATAGCCTTTTGCACGCGCTAGGCAGACGTTGGGATGCAGGCCTACCAATAGTCTTGTTTTGGCATGCCTGTGTCTGGCAGTAGAGAGGGTAGGGTACCGAAGTTGGAGCCAGGTGGGAATGGCTTCAAAACTAAGTTTTGTCATCTTTCAGCTAATTACTTAGGCAAGTTATTGGAACTCTCTATATGTACGGTTTTTTCAAATTAATTGACATAATTTTGAAACAGGATCTAACTAGGTAGCCCCAGCTGGCTTGGAGCCGGCTATGTAGACCATCCCAAACTGGCCTCGAGGTCCGCCAGCCGCTACTGGGATTAAAGGCGTGCACCACCACGCCCAGCTCTTCACCCCTTTTGGACATTTCTTTAACACCATTGTTCACACAGGAAGAAAAGAGACTGATGGGAGCAAAAGGTCTTTTAAGAGAAGAGACAAACCTGTCTTGGTGCCACACGCCTTTAGTCCCAGCACTCGGGAGGCAGAGGCAGGCGGGTCTCTGTGAGTTCAAGGCCAGCCTGGTCTACATAGTGAGTTCCAGGATAGCTGGGGCTGCAGGGAGACCCTGTCTCAAAAAAGACACCTGAAAGAAATGAGCTAGCTAATAGGAAGAGGCCACTTAACATTAGATGCTGGGAAGAGATGAGTTTCTATTAAGGCAACATAGTAGAGGCAGGTGTATCCGTTCTATATAGGTACAGTACGATTATATTGAGGGAAGGAACCAATTTCTGATGGCAGAAAGGAAAGCCTCTCAACAGGTGATGTTCTGAGTCGAATGAGTTCAGCAACTGGAGAAGGGAGTAAAGGTGTAGAATAATTTCAGTAGTAAGAAAGCCCAGTGATGTGCTGGAGAGATGGCTCAGCAGTTAAGAACACTGGGTTTTCTTGCAGAAGACCAGGGTTCGAATCCCAGCACCCACATGGCAGGTAACAGGCTGTAACTCCAGTCCTAGGGCATCCAACACCCCCTTCTGACCTCCGCGGGCATTGCATGACACGGGTGCACTTACCTACATGCAGGCAGTACACACATATAAAATAATAAAAATAATGGTGCATTAATGAACTAAAAGACTTGCTTGTGGGAAGGTGGTAGATGAAGCAGGATAAATTGGGAAAGTCAAGTATGTTGTTGTTAAATTACTTTGGCTTTTACCTTGAAGGTGATAGAAAATATAAATATTATTGAAAGATTGTTGGTCAGGAAACTGAGTCATGTTGTCTTTATTATTGTTATTTTGAGACAGAGTCTTACTGTGTAGCCCTGGCACTCACAGAGATCTGCCTGCCTCTGCCACCCAAGTGTTGGGATTAGAGTTTAGGTGTACCACCATACCTGGCCATGTTGTCTTTTTTAAAATATTATTTTTATTTTATGTGTATGAGTGTATTGTCTGCATGTATGTAGGTGCACCCGTGTCATGCAACGCCTGAGGAGGTAGAAGAGGGCATCAGATTCCCCTGGAACTGGAGTTATGGACGGTTGTTAGCTGCCATGTGGGTGCTGGGAATCGAACCTGGGTCCCTTGCTCAGATTTCTGCCTTCAGGGACTCTCCAGACTGGTTGGGGAGGAGGAGAAAAGCCTCCTTGAGGGAAACACCCCATGAGTAGAAGCTGTGACATCTTCCCTTTTTTGTTCTCTGCAAGAACTGCCAGTGCTCCTAACCGCCGAGCCATCTCCCCAGCCCCCCATGTTTTCTTTTATAAAGATAAATACAGCTACAGCATGGTGCCTCAGTTCAAATTGAGATATAAACAAAATGCTGTCTAGGAGTCTAGAGGTGATGATAATGGAATAGAAGAGAAGGGATCATGACTCAGTCAAGTTGTGGAACTGACGAAGCTTGGTGATCTGATAAATGTGAGAAATGAGGATAACTACATTCAACAATTGAATTATAACATTTACCAAAATAAAAAACTTGTAGGAAATTTGCAAATTTGTGCTTTGAGTTATACTTTAACTGTTTATAGCTCATCAAGAGCTCTTTAGACCCATAAATGTTCTATTTGGAATGAAATCACAATAAGTACATCTAGAAAAATAATTCTATGAGCTGCCAGTGGTGGTAATTGCCATGGTATTGCCCCATGATACAACATAGAGTTTCCAAGCCTAATTCTCTGAATTTAGAACAGGAGATGGTAAGAACTGGAAATATCTTACTTGATTCTTACCTTGTGAAGTTAAAAAGTACTATTGTTCTCCAAACAGGCTTGTTTCTGGTACAGGTGACATCAAACTCACCAAAGATGGCAATATACTTCTTCATGAGATGGTGAGCTGATAACTGCTTTTTTCTTTTCTTGAGACAGGATCTCACTGTGTAACCCAAGCTGGGCTCAAACTCATGCCTCAGCCTCATGAGTGTTGAATTCAAGAATTTGCTACTATACCCAGCTGACAGCTCACACTAATAATAAACTATAATAAGCTTTAATTAAGAACATGGTACAGGGGCCAGGAATGCATCTCAGTTGTAGAACACTTGCCTAGCATGTGTAAGACCCTAGGTTCAGCACTGGAAAAAAAAGGTACAATTTGTATATCATATGCAAATTTAAAAGAATTATTATAGTGCTAGGGATTGACCCTGGGCCCTACATGTGCTAGCCAAGTGCTTTACCACTGAGATATACCCTTAGCCTTATAATTAAGTGCACCACATGCATGCAGTGCCCACGAAGGCCAAAAGAGGGCATTGGGTCCTCTGGAACTGGAATTAGGGACTGTTATTAAGCTGCCAAGTGGGTGCTGGGGACTAAAACTGGGGCCTGTATAAGAGCAGCCAGTGCTTTTAACCACTGAGCCATCTCTCTGGCCTTTGGAGACAACTTTTATTTTACCGACTTTTATGGGGCTAGAGAGATGGCTCAGCAGTTAAGAACACTGGCTTCTCTTGCAGAGGACTGTGGTTTGATTCCCAGCACTCACGTGGTGGCTAACAACCATTTGTAACTTCAGTTCCAGATCAGTTCCTGTTCTGATCAAGGGCATTGCATGACATGGGCACACTTTCACGCAGGCAATATACTCATACACATAAAATAAAATAATAAATAAAATATTTTGGGGGAGTCTTTTTTTGAGACAGGGTCTCTGTAGCCCCAGATGGCCTGGAACTCACTATGTAGACCAGGCTGGCCTTGAACTCACTATGTAGACCAGGCTGGCCTTGAACCCACAGAGATCTGCCTGCTCCTGAGTGCTGGGATTAAAGGCTTGCACCACCACATCTGGCTAAATAAAATATTTTACAGATAAAAAAATGTGCATGTCTGTATGAGTGCATGCCATGTGTGTGCAAGTGCTCATGGATTCCAGAAGAGGGTGTCAGATTCCCTGGGGTTTGAATTACAGGTGATTATGAGCCACCTGACATAGGTACTGGGAATCAAATCTGGTCTTCTGGAAGAACAGTGCACACTCTTAGCTGCTGAGCCATCTCTCCAAGTCCCACGATTTGTATTTTTAAGATAAGGCTGTCAGCTAAATTCTTCAGTGCTGAGATATACTTGTTGGGATTAAACATCAACAAAAATATTTTTGGACTGTTTTCAAGCGTAGAGCTAAATAATAGCTTAGAGGTACTTACAAATTAATAACATTTTTCCAAAGCACTTCATTATAGTCATAATCTTTGCAGTTTTCATAAATGTATTCATCTTGAGATTGAAGGGCTTAATTTTTTTGGAAATGTCATTGCATTTTGTAGCAAAGACTTCTAAAATGTTCAAACCTCATTAATTCTCAATTTTTAAATTTTGATTTGGCATTTACTAAATATTGATAGTATAAGACTTGTAAGTTGTAGAATAAAGCTTATTTTACTGTTGACCCTTAGGTTATCTTGGTTTTGGTGGCCTTTATCACATTCATTTTCCTTTTAAAATCTCTTGTTTACCATTTCCACCCAGCAAATTCAACACCCAACAGTTTCCGTAATAGCCAAAGTAGCAGCATCTCAGGATCACATCACAGGAGATGGCACTACTTCAAATGTTCTCATTATTGGAGAATTACTAAAACAGGCCAATCTTTACATTTCTGAGGTATGAAAATTTCACACTTTGTTTCAAAGGAAGTTTTTTTTTTTTTTTTTTTTTTTTTTTTTTTTTTTTAAGAGGGGGTTCTCCTTTTCCCCCCAGCTTTCTCGGAACTCACTATGTAGACCAGGCTGGCATTGAACTCACAGAGACCCGCCTGCCTCTGCCTCCCAAGTGCTGGGACTACAGGCGTGCACCACCACGCCCGGCTTCAAAGGAAGTTTTTAAAAATAAATTTTTTAATGTTTGTGAATATTTTCCTGCGTTTATGTAAATGTACCCCATGTATGCACTACCTACAGAGGCCAAAAGAGGGTGTTGGATCCCCTGGAAATGAAGTTACAAACTGTTGTTAGCCACTGAGTGGATGCTAGGAATAGAACCCAGGTCCTCTGGAAAAACAGCAAGTGCTCTTAACTGCTGAGCCATCTTTCCAGCCTGAAGTTTTTTGTTGTTGTTATTGTTATCATTTGGGAAGGACAGGATCTGATGTATCCCAAGACTGATCTTTTTTTTTTTTTCGGTCTTTTTGAGACAGGGTCTCCCTGTAGCCCCAGCTGTTCTGGAACTCACTATGTAGACCAGGCTGGCCTTGAACTCAGAGAGATCCGCCTGCCTCTGCCTCCCCAGTGCTGGGATTAAAGGTGTGTGCCACCATGCCTGGCAAGACTGATCTTTTTTAAAAAAATGTTTATTTTAATTTTATTTGTATGAGCATATTGCCTGCATATGTGTAAATGCACCCATGTTGTGTGATGCCCATGGAGGTCAGAAGAGGGAGTTGGATCCCCTGAAACTGGAGTTACAGAGGGTTGTTAGCCACCACGTGGGTGCTGGGAATTGAACCTGGGCCCTCTGCAAGAGAGGTCAGTTCTCTTAACCACTGGGCCATCTTTCCAGTCCCTGTTTTTTGTTTTTAAAGTAAAATTTAGCTTTTGTTTTGTTTTGTCTTTTTGAGACCAGGTCTCCCTGTAGCCCAGCTGGCCTAGAACTCACTATATAGACCAGGCTGGCCTTGAACTTGCAGAGATCACCTGCCTCTGCTTCTCAAGTGTCACCATGCCCAGCCTAGTAAAATTTAACTTTAGAAGCTAGGAGTTAATTTAATCAAAATAGTCATGGGCAATTATAAGCACAGACAATGACCTTTTTTGGCCAATGCCTTTTATTGTAATTATATGCCTCTTGTTAAAAAATGTTTAATATATATATAAACTGTTATATGTGTGTGTGTGTATACACACACACACACACACATATACGTATATATGGAGAGAGGGAGACAGGTAAAATTTTCAAAAACCTCTCTCGTGTACCCATGAATCATGCTTTAAAAAGAAAATGGGGGGCTGGAAAGATAGCTCAGAGGTTAAGAGCACTGACTACTGTTGCAGAGGACCAGGGTTCAGTTCCTAACACCCACATGGAGGCTAACAGCCTTCTGTAACTCTGGTTCCAGTGGATCCAATGCCCTCATTGCAGGACATGGATACACTTACATATATTCAGGCAAAACACTTATACACATAAAATAGAAATAAATGAATTAAATTTAAAAAAGAAAATGCAACTAATAAAATTTGAAATCAAATTATGTTCCTTTAAAAAAAATATCTGGAGGGGCTGGAGAGTTGGCTCAGCGATTAAGAACACTGGCTGTTCTTGCAGAGGACCCGGGTTCAAATCCCAGCACCCACATGGCAGCTAACTGTCTGTAACTCCAGTTTCAGGGGATCTGACAGCTTCTTCTGTCCTCTGTGGGCATTGCACGACACGGGTGCACTTACATACATGCAGGCAATACACACATACACATAAAATAATAATAATTAAAAAAAAACTTAAAAAAAAATACTGGAGCCAGGCGTGGTGGCATATGACTTTAATCCCAGCACTTGGGAGGCAGAGGCAGGTGGATCTCTGTGAGTTCAAGGCCAGCCTGGCCTACACAGTAAGTTCCAGGCCAGCTGGGGCTACAGGGAAACCCTGTGTCAAAAGATAAATAAATAAATAAATAAATAAATAAATAAATAAATAACTGGAGAAAGATGATGTTTTTCCACCTTGTGAATTTATTTACCTTTCTATCTTCATTTTTCTTTATAAACTATCATAGCCAGATTCCTCCACCCACTAGCCTATGAAACCATCATTCACATTTCTAGCTCTGTGCCTTTGTTCAATCTGTATTCTTTTCCTGGCACAACTTATCTCTTTTCTATAATTATTTGTAATTTCCTGTTATTCAGAGACTATTTCCACAAACATAACCTGGTCAAATTATGGAAATTATGACTTCTTTGTGTTCCACTTAGTATTGGGAATTACATATTCAGTATGTGAAACTTACCTCATTTAGAATGATTTGGGCTTAAATGGTAGAAACTTGACTAAAACTCACTTAACAATAAAGGAATTATCTCTCATAATAGAACATTGAGAGATAAGGTAGGGTCCATGGATGGTAAATTTAAAAGTTCAATCAGCCATCAAGCACCTAGGTCCTTTCTTTTGCTTAGCTCTTCTGCTCATAATACTGTTTAATCCCAAGAAGGATCTTAAATATCAGACTGCCAGAGGAAATCAGTGCTACCTGCTTCTCTTGGTAATGTTCAGTGAGAGAAGGCCAGATAAAATAATTCTTCCAGAATATGAATTCTTTCTTGGGCTTATCTTAGTCTTATGCCCACCTTAAACCAATGACAATTGTTCGGGAACTTGATTAGACTAATCCATACCCATTCCTTGAGCTAAGAATAGGGTTAGTTTTCCCTGAAACACAGGTGGAAGATAGACACACAAAATTAGGGTTAGGTTAGGAAGAAAGGGGATTGGTAATGGTGAGATGTTGACAGATCATAATTATGTATAGCTGGACAGTGGTAAAGCTAGGCACAGGATATGATAGGAAAGAGATATCTAAATTAGCCTGCAGTGGTCAGGAAACATTCAGGCAAGGCTTGCACTAAGTCTTGGATGGAATGTGAGGAGCATGGTGTTCCAGCAGAAGGACCAACCTGGTAGTGCCCAGCAGGCAGTTGGTATTAGTGGAGTTGAAGTGATGGTGTATAGTAGTGATGAGGTTGTAGAAGGAGGTGAGAACCAGATCACAGAGGGAGTGTAATGTGCTAGTCAAGAAGCTTATGCTTTACCTCTGTGCTAAACAGACTAAGCATATCAACATAGTAATGACTGATATGCTCAGATTGACAGTTTAAATACTTGGAGACAATTTAAAGGATTTATGATCAGAGATTCTCTTCGTATTCCAGATTAGTGATTATGAGGTTCTAGATTAAGGACAGTTTTGAAAGTGGTAATAGTCCAGGCTGGAGTCAAGTCTTGTGGCTTTTAACCTGCTTCTATTTCTGATCTAGCTTGCTGATGTAAGACAAATTACATAACCCTTTTAAATTATGGCCTCTCCTGTGAAGTAATAGTACCTACTTTATAGTATTGTTGAGAGGATTAAATTAAATAATTCATACAGAGCCCTTAGAATCATGCCCAGCACAAATGTCCAATGTCAACTTTTAAGTATTATAGAAGTAATATAAAGAAAGGAAGGTGGTGAATTATGCTTTTTGCCAGTTCTCACAAAGTTTGTGTATTATTTCAGGGAATAAACTGCTGGGGGCCAGAGAGATAGCTTACTGGGTAAAGGCTTGCTGTGCAAGTCTGAGAATCTGAGTTTGAATCCCCAGAACCCATGTAAAGCTGGATGTGATAGCTTGTGTCTGTGATCCCAGTGCCCCTACAGAGAAATGGGAAGCAGTGATAGAGTCCCCTGAAGCTCAAGGGCTGCTAACTCAGTGCTGATGACAACAAAAGAGAGACTGTGTCTTAAGGTGGAACGAAAAGGCCAATACCCAAAGTTCTGAAGTTGTCCTCAGTCTTCACATACATGCTGGAGCATGTGCACATCCATACTTAATGAACCCATGAACATGCACACACATACATAATACACAAACACATACATAATACACAAAAACATAAACACACACTAAAAAAAATAAACAATACTACTGTTTCTTTTAATACTGGGATCAGACCCCAGGACCTTGCACATCTTAGGCAATTGCTCCACCCCTGAGCTATACCATCAATCCCAACAACATTATTTAAAATATTTTTATTTTAGCCAGGCATGGTGGTGCACGCCTTTAATCCCAGCACTCGGGAGGCAGAGGCAGGCAGATCGTTATGAGATGAATGCCAGCCAGGTATACATAATGAGTTCCAGGCCAGCTGGGGTACAGGGAAACCCTGTCTCAAAAAGCAAAAAAACAAAGCCGGGCATGGTGGTGCACGCCTTTAATCCCAGCACTCGGGAGGCAGAGGCAGGCAGATGTCTGTGAGTTCAAGGCCAACCTGGTCTACCAGTGAGTTCCAGGACAGCTGGTGCTACAAGGAGACCCTGTCTTGAAAAAAAAAAAATGTATTAAATTTACATTAAG
>NW_008351176.1:1549571-1560342 GCF_000622305.1 Nannospalax galili
CATTATTTAAAATATTTTTATTTTAGCCAGGCATGGTGGTGCACGCCTTTAATCCCAGCACTCGGGAGGCAGAGGCAGGCAGATCGTTTTGAGTTCAAGGTCGGCCTGCTCTACATAGTTCAGGTCAGCTGGGACTACAGGGGGACCCTGTCTCAGACAAATTTTTTTTTATTTTGTGAATGAGGCCTGGTGGCACATGCCTATAAGTCTAGTATTCAGGAGGCTAAGGCAGGATATTTGTAACTTTGAGGCCAATTTAGGCTACAAAATAAAACCTAGTTTCAGAAAATTTTATTTGATCAAAATTTTATTACAATTTATTGAGACAGAGTCTCACTGCATAACCCTGTCTGGCCTGGAATTTGCTAGTAGACCAGGCTGAACTCAAAGAGATTCATCTGCCTCTGCTTCTGGGATTAAAGGAGTATACATCTCACCAGGCCCTTGGTGAAAATTTTAGACCTACAGGAAAGTTGCAAGACTATTGCAAAGAATTACTATATAGGCTTTTCACCAGATTTTCTAAGTGTGTTATTTCACCTCTGTTCTACTCTCTCAGATATATATTATATATCGTATGTGCCATCATAACTTCTCTGAATGGTGTGAGAGTAAGTTGCAAATATGATCTAGTTATTTCAGTATAAACTTTTGTTTCTTTGAGACAGTGTTTTACTGTGTAGATAAATTTCTAAGTCACTGAATTCTCCAATATAGTCACAATATAATTATATAAAACAAGAAATTTTAAAAACCCAGAAAATTAATATTGACGTTGATACACTCACAGAGTACTGTTATCTAATCTGCAGATTTTATTCAGATTTCACCACTTCTAAGAGTGTCTTTTATAGAAAAAGGAGAATCTATAATAATGCATTGCCTTTGGTTGCCATGCCCCTTCAGTCTCCTTTAAGCTGAAATAATTCCTGAGGGGTTTTATGGCTCATGACATTGCTACTTTTATTTTAAAATTACATTTATTTATTTATTTGAGTGTGTGTGTGTGTGTAGCCATCAGAGACAACCTTCAAGAGTCAGTTTTCTCCTTCACCACGTAGGTCCCAGAACTGAACTCAGGTTGCCAGTCTTGGTGGCAAGCACTCTTACCTCCTGAGCCATCTCACTGGCCTCACATTGCTACCTTTAACTAGCAAAGACCAGTTATTTTATAGATAATCCCCTCAATTGATACTGTTTCTTTCCTCATGATTAGATTCAGGCTATTAATTTTGGGGAAGAAATCCTGTGGTATTCTTAATGTTTTCTATCAGGGGGATCAAAATCACTATCTGACCTTCACTGTGATGTTAACTTTAACCACTGGGTGAAGAGGTGTCAGTCTACCACTTTTCTCAAAGTCAGTGCTGCCTCTTTTCTCTATACTGAAGGTAATATTTTGTGCCTAAATGATATGGCCATAGGTTTTGGGAAAAAAGACTGTTATGCTGGGCATAGTGTTGCATACCTGAAATCCTAGCAGTTGGGAGTTGAGGCAGGAAGATCATGAGTTTGGAGCCAGCCTGGGCTATGTAGCAATATCCTATCTCCAAATGAGTGAATGAATGAACAAATTTATAATTTTTCTTATTGCAACCTTTCTCTAAGTTTAAGATTATTTCAGATACAAAGCACTGAAAATGACTTCTAAATTACACATACATTAGTGTCATTGATGTGGATAATACTGTATTTTAAATATATTATTTTTTATTTTATGTGTATGAATGTATTGCCTCCATATATGTAAGTGCACCTGTGTTGTGCAATGCCCCATGGAGGTCAGAAGAGGGCATTGGATCCACTGGAACTAGAGTTAGAATGGTTGTTAACCAACAGTCGGTGCTGGGAACCAAACCTGGGTCCTCTGCAAGAGCAGCCACTGCTCTTAGCTGCTGAGCCATCCCTCTAGCCCAGCAATACTGTTATTTAGCAAGCTTATTCATCTGAGAGCATAGTTAACTTTCACTTATATGATTTTCTATATAATTTATGATTTTATGCTAATATAACAGGGCCTGCACCCTAGAATCATAGCAGAAAGATTTGAAATGCAAAGATAAAAGCTCTTGAAGTTTTAGAGGAAATTAAAGTAGAAAAAGAGATGAAAAGAGAAATCCCCTTAGACGTGGCTAGAACATCCCTGTGAACAAAAGTTCATACTGAACTGGCTGATGTGTTAACAGAGGTACGTGATTAAGCTTTTGTTTAGTGAGTATAGCCAAACACATGGTGATATTTTTCTTTTTCCTATAAGATAGCCAAGTATTGCATATGATTTTTTAGAAATGTAAGTCAAAAAGGCAAGAATTTGATTGGCCAGAGCAGTATTTGTAATTTTTATAAAACATCATATTAATACTATGGGATTTAAAAATTGTAAGGGACTTGGCTGTCTGTTGGTTATCTCATGTGGGCACACTCAGAAATATATTAGTCTAAACCTAGAGGTCCATATTAGCTTATATGTGGTGAAGCATGAGGAAGATGTTTTGGCAGTGTGCCTTGTAGTTACCATTTTAATGACGCATGATTGATCTGATAAATAATATTCACATTTGGGAAATGCATATTTGTTTTATTTACTTCTAAAGGTAAAATATATGGAATGTGCTGACAAAACTGACTGGATATCTCTGGGAGATTGTTATCAAGTGGTTATCATTTGATTAGATCATTGCTTCTCAGCTTTGCAGTTTCTGAAACTTGAATATATTTGTTTGTCAGGAACAATTAATTCATAACAGCCAAATTCACAAATCAGAACGCTGTGTTATTAATTTACCTTAAGAAATACAAATGTGCTGGATGTGGCACTTGGTGGATGTGCTTTAGGCTTTGAAACTTGTACCCCTTTATGTGTTTAGTCTGGGATTGATTACTTGAGACAGGGGTTTCTTTTAGTAGTTCAGATAATTTGCTGTTTTCATACACTTCTCTTGCAGTCTGTAGTGGATGCTGTCTTGGCTATTAGAAGATCATGTTACCCTATTGATCTCTTCATGGTGGAAATTGTGGAGATGAGGTATAAATCAGAAACAGATACACAGTAAATAACATAAATTCAAAAAATTATTTGTGTGTGAGTGTGTGTGTCTGTGCATGTGTCGACATGCATGTGTGGCAAGTGCCACCGTGGCATGCTTGTGGAGGTCAGATGACAACTTGGAGTCAATTCTCTCCTTCTACCAAATTCAATCTGGATATTGAACTCAGGTTGTAAGACTTGGTGGCAGGTGCCCTTAACCTGCTAAGCCATGTCACTAACACTATCTTTGACAATACACAGGTTCTAAAATATTTGGCTTTTTCAGATTTTATTTTATTAATTTAACAGTATTAATTGGAAATGATGAGGCAGTCACTTGTAGGTGCTAGAGTGAGAAGGAAACAAAACAGAATCTCTCCTCGAGAAGCTTACATTTCTGATTGAACTAGGTAGCAAATGTCATCATGCGTGTGATTTTATAGTGTTGAGGGAAAGCCATTCTCTTAACAAACTGAACTATAAAGCTAAGAGGTCTCTTAATGAACAGGGGAATTATCCATGTCAAAGAAGAACATTCTAAGCAGAGAGAAAAAGATAGTTGAAAAGTCCCTGAGGCAGAAATGGACTTGGGGTATTCCAGTGTGCCTAAAGCACAGGTGAGAGGAAAATGCAGTAGGAGATGAGGTGAGAGGGGCCGTGGTCACTGTGGATTTAGTTCTTGCCCACCTGGCCTGGAGCTCACAGCAATCCTCTTGCCTCAGCCTCTTGAGTCCTGAGACTGCCATGCCTGACCTAGTGAATTTATTTTTAATGTTTCATGTACTTGAAAAGAATGTATGCTGTATTGTGTGGTACCATTTTATAGATATGTGTCCAGTTGGATCAAGGATCATACTTGTTAATACTCAGGCCTTCAGTATCCTTATTGATATTCTGACTGCTTATTCTGTTAATTACTGAATGACATGTTAATATCTCAATATCGTCATGGATTTGTTTACATTTACTTTCAGTTTGTTTTTTTCAGGTTGTTTTTTTGTTTTGTTTTGTTTTGAGACAGGGTCTCCCTGTAGCCCCAGTTAGCCAGCCTGGAACTCACTATGTAGACCAGGATGGCCTTAGTCTCACAGAGATCTGACTGCCTTTGCCTCCCAAGTGTTGGGATTAAAGGTGTGTACCACCACATATGCTTTACACTTACATTCAGTTTTGACAGCCTGTATATATTATGAGACTGCCTTGGGCTGGGGATATCCTTGCCTAGTATGTTCAAGGCCCTGGGTTTCATCCCCAGTAAACAGAGACAAACAAAAACCTATGACTGTCTTATTAGGTACATACAGATTTTTGTTTTGGTTTTAGATTATTTTATTTCTGTCTCTCTGTCTCTGTCTCTGTCTCTGTCTGTCTGTCTCTCTCATGTGCCGTGTGTGCAATGCCAGTGGAGGCCAGAAGAGGGTATCTGATTCCCCAGAGCTGGAGTTATATAGCTGGTTGTGAACCACCCAACTTAGGTGCTGGAATCTGAATTTGGGTCCTTTGGAAGAGCAAGAAGTATGCTTAAGCACTGACCCATCTTTCTACACGCCCCCCCCCAACTTATTTTTGAGACAGGGTCTTGCTATATAACTCAGACTAGCCTTCGACTCAGAATCCTTCTACCTGAGCTTTCCAAGTGCTGAGATTACAGGTATGGGCCACCAACACCCAGCTTTAGGTACAAACAGCTTTTAATAAGGTATATTTTTCTATGGGGGACTGGAGAGATGGCTCAGTGGTTAAGAGTACTGGCTGCTCTTACAGAGGACTGGGGTTCGATTCCCAGCATCCACATGGTGGCTAACAACCATCTGTAATTCTAGTACCAGGGGAGCTGATGCCATCTTCTGACCTCCACAGGCATTGCGTGACTCGGGTATACTTACACACATGCAGGCAATACACTCATACACAGAAAACATAATAAATTTAAAAATAAGATATATTTTTTCTCACACATTGAACTTTTTGTACCCGTATGAAGTGGCCAGTTTTCTCTAATATATTCTTTTTCAGTGTTGAGGATTGAACCTAGGGCCTTGTACATGCTAGGCATGTGCTCTACTACTGAGCTACATCTCTAGCCCTCTTCTTTTACTTTTTGAGATAAGATCTTACTAATTTGCCAGGGCTGGCCTTGAATTCATTCTGTAGTCTATTTAGGCCTTGAATTTCTGATTGTCCTGCCTCAGTCTCCCAAGTACCTGGGATTACAGACTTGTACTACCAGGACTGGTTAGTAATGTGGGTTTTCTTTTTTGTTTTTTGTTTTTTTTTGTGTGTGTTTTTCCTTTTTATCTTTTTGAGACAGGGTCTTCCTGGAGCCCACTATGTAGACCAGGCTGGCCTTGAACTCACAGATATCTGTCTGCCTCTGCCTCCCAAGTGCTGGGACTAATGGTGTGCATCACTGCACCCTGCAAAGTAATGTTTTAAAAATATAATTTATCAGGGCTGGAGAGATTGACTCAGTGGTTAAGAGCACTGACTACTCTTGCAGAGGACCCAGGTTTGGTTCCCAGCACCCACATGGCAGCTAACAACTGTAATTTCAGTTCCAGGGGATTTGGTGTCCTCTTCTGACCTCTGTGGGCATTGCATGGCACAGGTGCAATTACATATGCAGGCAATATACTCATACACATAAAATTAAAATAAGAAAAACATATCTAAAAATTATAATTTATCCCACATTGATACAGTTACTATACCAGTTTTTTATTTTTTGCTTGATTTTTTTTTTGAGGCAGTGTTCACTGTAGCCCCAGCTGACCTAGAACTCACTATGTAGACCAGGCTGGCCTCAAATTCACAGAGATTTTCCTGCCTCTGCCTCCTGAGTGCTGGGGTTAAAGACATGTGCCACCACACTGGGCTCCAGGTTTTTTTTTTCTCCTGTCATATCTTTATGTTTTACTTTCAGTCTTTCTGGTTATGTTTTAGAAGGTTGCTTTTTGTAAGTGACATACAGGGAGAATTAAAATTTTCTTTTTCTTTTTCTTTTCTTTCTTTCTTTTTTTGACATGTTCTCCCTAGTCCTAACCCACCTGAAAATCACTATGTGAACCAGGCTGGCCTTGAACTCAGAGAGATCTGCCTGCTTCTGCTTCCCGAGAGTTGGGATTAAAGGCATGTGGAACCAAACCTGGCAGAATTAAAATTTTTAATTGTATAGTCTTTATATTTTAATTGAAATATGTAATCTATTACATTTAGTGTCACTATGGGCATATTTAATTTCAAGTCTATTATCTTTTAAAATATTTTATTTTATGTATATGAATATATTGTCTGCATGTATGTGAGTGCACCTGTGTTGGACAATGCCCACACAAGTCAGAAGAGGGCATCCAATTCTCCTGGAACTGGAGTTACAGATGGTTGTTGGCCGCCATATGGGTGCTGAGAATTAAACCTGGGTCCTCTGCAGGAGCAGCCAGTGCTTTTAACTGCTGAGCCATCTCTCCAGCCCCTCAAATTATTATCTTTTTACTTTCTATTTATTCCTACATGTTCTATTTCTTTTAATTCCTTTTCAATTTATTGGTTTTATCTATTTTTCTCCTGTAGTAGTTTGCAAATTCTACATTTCTATTATTTTTTATTAATATAGAAATATAATTTATATTAGATTTATAGTAGTCTAGATTTAATATCTTTGTTTTTCTTCTGGATAATATTCCCATTTAGTCCTTCCTGAAACATGTTACTACTGTTACTTTATTTTTTAATTTTTTATTTTTTGGTCTTTTATTGGAGACAGGGTCTCCCTGTAGCCTCAGCTGGCCTGGAACTTACTATGTAGACCAGGCCTTGAACTCACAGAGATCTGCCTGCCTCTGCCTCCCAAGTGCTAAGATTAAAGATGACCATGCCCAACTTGATTGTTATATCTTTATTATTATTATTATTATTATTATTATTGGCCTTTTGAGACAGGGTCTCCTTGTAGTCCAGCTGGCCTGGACCTCACTATGTAGACCAGGCTGGCCTTGAACTCACAGAGATCCACCTGCTTCCTGAGTGCTGACATTAAAGGTGTGTGCCACCATGCCCAGCAATTATTATATCTTTTAAAAAATATTTATTGTTTTTAAATTTTACATGTATGAGTGTATTGTCTGCATTGTGGGTAGGTACACCTGTGTCATGCAGTGTCCAAGGAGGTCAAGAAGAGGGCTTCAGATTCCTTGGAACTGGAGTTATGGACAATTGTTAGCTGCCATGTGGGTGCTGGGAATCGAGCCTAGGTCCTTTGCAAGAGCAGCCAGTCCTCTTAACCACTGAGTCATTTCTCCAGCCCTTGATTGTTATATCTTTAAAACAAATTTTATTTAATTAATTAATTATTTATTTATTGACCCGAGTACTGGGACTACAGGCGTGCGCTGCCACACCCAGTGCCTGATTTATTTATTTAAAAAAATATTATTTTTATTTTATGTGTATGAGTATATTGCCTGCATGTATGTGAGTACACCTGTGTCATGCAATGCCTAGCAGGTCAGAATAGGGCTTCAGATTCCCCTGGAACTGGAGTTAAGGACGGTTCATAGCTGCCATATGGGTGCTGGGAATTAAACCCGGGTCCTCTGCAAGAGCAGTCAGTGCTCTTAACCGCTGAGCCAATCCCAGCACGATTGATTTTTTTTTTTTTTTTAAATGTGTATGAGTTTGGCTTGCATGTATGTAAGTGCACCCATGCATGCAATGCCAGCAAAGGCCAGAAGAGGGTGTCTGGAGTTACAGGTGTTAGCTGCCATGTTGGTACTAGGAACTGAACCTGGTTCCTCTGCAAAAGTAGGCAGTACTCTTAACTACTGAGCTATCGCTCCAGTCCTAATTGTTGTAACCTTTACATCTCAGCTTCCACTTGAGATTACAAGACTTTCCTGCTTACCTCCTGGAGAGACAGAGGATCCCCAGCGGATGTTTAACATTGCCACATGATACTTCCCTTCCTTGCTTGCCTTTCCCAGTCACAGCTGGAGCTACAGGTATCTGCTGCTAACATACCCAGCTCAGTTTCTTCTTTTCATCTTCCTTTTCCTCTTTAGATGACTCATCAAGTTCATGCAGTTCTTCATTTAAAACTACTTGATGTGACAATGGGTGACTGAGACCACAGATAATTAAAACCAAAGACAGCAGAACTTCCGAGAGGAGGCACTGTTGTGGTTTCCTTCTGCTTACAGTTCATCCTATAGATTCCTTATAATCCTAGTTTGCCTGAAATAGCTCTCTTTCATTTTCACTTTTTAGTGTTTTCATTGTGCATAAAACTAGGTTTGTAGTTATATATGATTCCCAGCTCACACTTCAACTTACGGTTTTTCAACTTTACAATGGTGTGAAAGTACAGTAGAAACTGTACTTTGAGTTTTAAATTTAGTGTTTTTTTTTTCTCAGCAGTATATTGTATGATACTTTCTTGTGATGCTGAACAGTGGGAGTGATCCACAGCTCACAGTTATCATGCAATCACAAAACCAGACAGCCAACACTCTATAGTATATACTATATTGCTAAACTGTGATGGTAAGAAAGTTAGGTGTATTAAATGCATTTTGATATGGTATTTTCAACTTATGGTAAGAATATTGGAATGTAACCTGTGATGGTTAATCTTGATGGTCAGTTGGACTGGATTTGGAATGACCTAGGACATAAACCTCTGCATATGCCTGTTAGGGATTTCAAGGTTTCACTGGGCCAGATGTGGTGGCACTTGCCTTTAATCCTAGCACTTAGGAGGCAGAGGCAGGTGGATCTCTGTGACTTCAAGGCCAGCCTGGTGTACATAGTGAGTTCTAGGCCAGCTAGGGTTATATTCCTGTCTCAAAACAAAACAAAACCCAAACCAAAAACTGAACTTCAGAAACTTCAGTGTTTAGAATTTGAAAAGATAAAAGGTGGAGGCTGGAGAGATGGCTCAGCCGTTAAAAGCACAGACTGCTCTTGCAGAGGACCCAGGTTCAGTTTCCACATGGCAACTAACAACCATCTGTAACTCCAGTTCCAAGAGCTCTGATACCCTCTTCTGACTTCTGTGGACATTTCATGACAAGGGTGCACTTATATACGTATAAGCAATACACTCATACACATAAACATAATAAATAAGAGCTGGGCGTGGTGGCGCATGCCTTTAATCCCAGTACTCGGAAGGCAGATCTCTGTGAGTTCAAGGCCAGCCTGGTCTACATAGTGAGTTCCAGGACAGCTGGGGCTACAGGGAGAAAAAAAAAAAGACCAACCCCCCCAACCAAAAAACAAAACAAAAAATAAATAAAATGTATTTTTTTTTAAAAAGATAAAAGATTTACCAGTAGAGGCTGAGAATGGGCGATCAGTGGGAGCCAGAGAGAGTGGTATCCCAGTAGCTAAGTGCAGAAGGAGAAAGCCACTTGGGTCAAAGTATATTGTTGTAAACTGAAAATTGATCATTATTTATGGAAAACAGTTTTTGGATGGCTTTATTGAGAGCTGATTCAGTAAACAAGTGAAGATGAAAGTCAGATTGAAGGCACACTCAGGAGAGAATGGTGAGGGCAGAAGTGGAGTTGCAAATGTCAACTCAGAGGAGTGTGCCTACAAATGGAGCGGTGAAATGGGGCCAGCATTCAGTGCTGGAAGGGAACTGGGGAATGGGGTGATGGAGAAGAGTCTTTGTTTTAAAGATGGGAATTTTCGGGGCTTGAGAGATGGCTCAGTGGTTAGAGCACTGGTTGCCCTTGCAGAGGACCCAAATTTGGTTTCCAGCACCCACATGGTAGCTATCAACTAGCTGTAACTCCTCTTCCTGGGACTCCAGCACCCTCTTCTGGCTTCTACAGGCACCAGAGATGTATGTACCACATTTGTGCATGCAGACAAAATACATATACACACATATATTTATATCTATCTATCTGTCTATCTGTCTATCTATCTATCTATCTATCTATCTATCTATCTATCTATCTATCTATCTAAATCTTTTAAGAAAGTTATGAAAATATTTACTCCAGAAAAAAATGTATTTGGAAAACAGAAAAAAGCCCCCAAAGTCTACATTCCTAGCGTTCAAGTCTAACTGTGCTCTTAGAGTCATTTATTTATTTATTTACTTACTTATTCATTCATTTACTTATTTTTGAAGGGTTGGGAATCAAAGAATGAAGGCTTGAAAGCATGCCAAAACAGGCACTCTACGAATAAACCAAGCTACCTTCCCAACCTGGTTTTTCCTTTTAAATGTCGTTTTTTTTTTTTTTTTTTTTTTTTTTTCCGCCCCCTGGAGCTGAGGACCAAACCCAGGGCCTTGAGCTTGCTAGGCAAGTGCTCTACCACTGAGCTAAATCCCCAACCCCAAATGTCAAGATTTTTTAAGAATGAAAGAATAGGAGGCTGGAGAAATGGCTCAGCGGTTAAGAACATTAGCTGTTCTTGCAGAAGACCCGGGTTCAAATCCCAGCACCCACATAGCAGCTAACAGCTGTCCATAACTCCAGTTCCAGGGGATCCGACAGCCTCTTCTGTCTTTCCAGGCATTGCATGACACGGGTGTACTTACCTACATGTAGGCAATACATGCATACACATAAAATAAAAATAATAAATAAAGTATTTTTTTAAAAAAAGCAATTTGAGGGAGCCTGGAGAGATGGCTTAGCAGTTAAGAACACTTGCTGTTCTTCCAGAGGACCCAGTTCGATTTCCAGCACCCACATGGCAGCTAACAACTGTCCATAATTCCAGTTC
>NW_008351176.1:1560845-1568871 GCF_000622305.1 Nannospalax galili
ATAGGATGGGGGAGAGGGTATGGATGTGAGTAGGAAATATATGAAATTTTAAAAGCTCAATAAATAGTAAATAAATTATAAAATAAATTATAAAAACCTCAAAACTGTCAGTAGAGGTTATTTAGCAAGGGCTAGGTTAGGCAGGCTATAGGGATAAGCAGAGGACCTACTGCTTTTATTTCACAACCTACGGATCATTTCAATGTTTTATAAGGATGTATTGCCAAGTTAAAAAATGTTGTACATGAATGAAAGATTACAATGCTTGGACATATATACCATAAAAAATGAATCATGACCACATTTGGTTTTCAGGCCATAACTCACCAACTCTTTCAGGTCATAATTTGCCAACATTATATAGGACTGATGTGAATAAAGTACTGGTATTTGCAACATGGATGAATGTTGCTAATACAATGTTGAAATCAGCCAGATATAAAAGACTGCTGCTATGTGAGTATACATATATAAAGTCCACAAACATGGCATGGAGGTTGTATTATATCTCCTCAAAGGCATGTTAAAGCCCTAACTTCTAAAACTTTTTACAAAGGTAGATATTAAAATGAGTTATTGGGGTTGGCCCAATCCATAATGCTGAATGTATCCTTATATTAAAAAAAAGGGAATTTGGTGACAGAAGCAAAAACAGAGAAGAGTATGAAGACACCAAGGGCAAAGACGGCCCTATGATCACAGAGGCAAAGACTAGAACAAAGCCCAGCAGCAACAACCAAAGCTAGGTAAGGAATGCCTTGCTGGCACCTTGGTCTCATACTTTCAGCACCTGCAGCAGTGAAACAACAAATTTCTGCTTATTGAAGGACCCCAATTTTTAGCACCCTAAAAATATGAACACCAGGGCTGAAGAGATGGCTCAGTGGTTAAGAGCACTGGTTAGAACCCAGATTCGATTCCCAGCACCCACATGGCAGCTAATGACAGTCCATAACTCCAGTTCCGGGGCAATCGAAGCTCTCGTCTGATCTCCACAGAACTGCACGGACATGGGTGATCTCACATACATGCAGGCAATACACTCATATGCATAAAAAATAAAAATAATAAAATATTAAAAATAAAAAATAAAAGAATGGCCATGTTTCATATACAAGATTCAATTTATTATTCTGTACTTATTGCCTAGACCTATAAATATTTTCCATGTTGCTACATAGTTTTCATCACTATCAAATTGTTGGACCATTGTTTGCTGAACAATACCTTATTGTGTTGGACGTTTAGGCTAACAATTTTTAGTTATTCCATATACTTATTTTGAACAAATGTTCCTATGAAATTCATTGTTTGCCTACTTTTTATTATTTGATCAGCTGTTTCCTCTTTTTGAGTCATATAATTAGAGAATAATTCTGGATTGACTTTTCATTTTGACTAACGGTCATATTGTGTTAAAACAGATTCTCTTTCCTGATTCTACTAATTATATGTTAGGGTTGAAGTATACAAGGAACAGTGTGCTCTGACTGTTTACAACTTTTAGTATCATTCTAATTTTACAATGTATATTCAAACAAATATTTCATGTTCTAATAGGTTGATCTGAGGATTAGTTTTGGACCATGGTGCCCGCCATCCAAGTATGAAGAAACAAGTACAAGATGCATTTATCCTTATTTGCGATGTATCACTAGAATATGAAAAAAAGTACGTGTCAGTTTGTCTTTATAGTTTTGAGACTCTTTACATTTTTTCTTTTCCTTTTTTAAAAATTTATTATTATTTGAAAATTATGTGTATGTGTTTGTGTGTTAGGTATGTGCACATGAGTGCAGATATCCACAGAGGCCAGAGGCGTCAGATCCCTCTGGAACTTGAGTTACAGGCAGTTGTGAGCTGCTAATGTGGGTGCTGGGAATGGAACTTAGATCCTCTGTAAAAGCACTGTATGTTCTTAATTGCTGAGCCATCTCTAGTCCCCAGATTTTTTTCTTCCTCCCTCCCTCCCTCCCTCCCTCCCTCTATATGTCCCCACTTCCTCTTTTGAGACAGAGTTGCAATCTACAGTCTAGGATGGCCTCTAACTTGCCACAACTCTCCTGCCTCAGCTTTCTGAGTATTGCTATTACAAGTGTGAGCTACCATGCCTAGCTCTTGCTTTTTCCAAAAAGTAGTTTTTAAATCTTTCTTCATTACCAGATGTTTCATATAGACTCCTCTTCTCTCCCCAATCCCCATTTTTGCTGGCTTTTTTGCTTGCTTTGCTCTTTGTTTTCTTGAGGAAGGGTCTTATATTGCCCCTGTGTCTTCAAATTTGTGAACCTTTTGCTTCAGTCCCCCTTCTGGGATTATAGGCATGTGCCATCATACCTAGTTTAATAATTTGTTCTTATTAATCCTTAGAGAAGTGAGCTCTGGTTTCTTTTATAAGACTGCAGAAGAGAAAGAGAAATTGGTAAAAGCTGAAAGAAAATTTATTGAAGATTGAGTACAGAAAATAATAGACCTAAAACAGAAGGTCTGTGCTGAGTCCAATAAAGGATTTGTTGTCATCAATCAAAAGGTAAGACGGGGGCTGGAGAGATGGCTCAGCAGTTAAGAGCACTGACTGCTGTTGCAGAAGACCCAGGTTCAAATCCCAGGACCCACATGGTGGCTAACAACCATCCTGTAACTCTAGTTCCAGGGGATCTGACGCCTCTCTGTCCTCCAGACAGAGGCATTGCATGACACAGGTGTACTTACACACATGCAGGCATAACACTCATACACATAAAAGTTTTAAAAAGGTAAGACAGAAGCTTACGTCTCAAGTATTTCATTGTTCTTCAGCATTTCTGAAAGTGTGACCTGTCCATATCAAGACCCTTGCAGGATGTTTGAGGTGGAAACTCTTCATAATAATAATGCCTTTTATACTGTGTTGATGTTTGCAATGATGATGTAAAAGCAGTTGTCCTTGTTTGCTTTCTGTTGCTGTGATAAACATAACCAAAAGCAACTTGGGGAGGAAAGGGTTTATTTCAGCTTCCAGGTTGCAGTCCATCATTGAGGGAAGGCACATCAGGAACTCTGAGTTCATATGCACAACTTCCCTGTTGAGTCCAGAAAACAGTTTGTTGTCATCTACTCCCTCTTCTGTAACGCTCTCTGAGCCTTTGGGGGATGTGAGGTAGATGTTCCATTTAAGGCTAAGCACTCCACAATCTCTTATTCTCTGCACATTGACCAGTATGGGGTCTCTTGTTAATTACCAAAAATAACTTCTCAATTGTCAGCCTTACTCATCTGTGAATTCTGCAAGTAACAATAATGATTGGCCTGGCAAGATATGCCCACTGGTGCAGTAATGACACAGTGTTACAAGAATAACCTTTCACATATTAATATCTACTATTTACCATCATATTATTTCAAATGCAAGTGACCATGTATACTACCTTGCTTGAAGAATTTTTTGAGAAAAGAAGCAATATCTGTCATTTGTGAATTTTCTTGTTCTAAAGAAAGCAGTGATGTTCTGTAGATAAAAATTATGTAAATAAGTTATTTTTTATAAAAAAAGAATAACCTTTCAATTTCTGATTAGATTTAAGGCTGAATCCACAAGATGGAACCCATACCTGACACTGTTATCTAGGCCAAGAACCTGTGGCTAGACAGGCCGTAGGCCCTAGGGGAGAACCTGAGACTATTATTCTGCTAAATGGACACAGTATTAAACCACTTCCTAATTACTCATTGTTCTACCCATAGATTAGAATTCTTAATTTTTAAAAAATATTTTTATTTATTATTTTTATTTTATGTGTACGTGTGTATTGCCTGCGTGTAGGTAAGTGCACCCATGCCGTGCAGTGCTGCAGAGGTCAGTGGAGGCTGTCAGATCCCCTGGGACTGGAGTTACGGGCAGGTGTTAGCTGCCATGTGGGTGTTGGGATTCAAACCTGGGTCTTCTGCAAGAAAAACCAGTGTTCTTAAGTACTGAGCCATCTCTCCAGCCCCCAGAATTCTTCTTAATTTTTAAGAATGCAAAGTTTGTTGAGACAAAAAAGTTTGAGAAATAGTGGTTTAAATTTTTTTAGGGCTAAGAGTATGTGTGTGTGCCCACAGAGGCTAGAAGAGGGCATTGCATCCCCCTGGTAGCTGTGAGCTAACTGACGTAGGTCCTGAGAACCAAACTCAAGTCCTCTGGAAGAGCAGTAAGTACTCATAATCACTGAGCCATTCCTGTAGCCTCCCTCTTAGGTTTTTTGTTTGTTTGTTTGAAACAGATTAGATTGAAACTATCTCCTACATATTCTTTGTAGCTCATAAGTAAATATTTCTGAGCAAAATAGTAGTGTCTAAATTCCAAATTTTGTTCCTAATATCAGTAATTAATTGAACTATTAAAAATCAAAGTTGTTAAATCCAGGACTTTGTTGAAGTACAAAGGAAAGTTCTTTTTTATGTTTCCATCTTTAACAAGCAGATTTGGGGCCAGGGAATGGCTTAGCATGTTAAATGCATGCTATGCAAGCATGAGGACCTGAGATCATGCTCCCACATGCATCTACATGGGTGTGAGCACCCTCACCTACATGGTACACACACATACATATACCTCATTCCGCACACAGAACAGAGTTTAGAAAAGCTATGATACTGTATGATCTCATTTATATGTGGAAGTTGAAAATACTGAGCTTCTGGAAGTGGATATGAGTGATAGTTGCTAGGGGCTGGAGTGCCGAGGAGGATGAAGAGCTTAGGGGAGATGTTTGTGAAATGATATAAAATTTCTTTTGGGGAGTAGGGATCTGCTCAAGGATTTATTGTGCAAAATGGGGATTGTAGTTAATAACTATATGTATTACTGAAAAATGCTAAAAGAGTGATAAGTGTTCTCACTACAAAACGATAAATAGGAGAGGTAATGTTCACCATTCTGTACCTGGTAAATATATACTATTTTGTCAACTAAAAATCAACTACTTCCCAACATATAAACTAGCACAGTATAGTCTTCTGTGTTAAGATATCCTTTAATTTTTAAATAAATATCCTTTGGGGCTGGAGAGATGGCTCAGCGGTTAAGAACACTGTTCTTGCAGAAGACCCGGGTTCGAATCCCAGCATCCACATGGCAATAAACAACTGTCTGTAACTCCAGTTCCAGGGAATCCAATGGCATCTTCTGTCCTCTGTGGGCATTGCACGACATGGGTGCACTTACCTACATGTAGGCAATACACTCATACACATAAAACAAAAATAATAAATAAAATATTTAAAAAAATACCTTTTGAACCAGGCATGGTGATGCAAGCCTTTAACCCCAGCACTCGGGGGGTGGGGGGCAGAGGCAGGTAGATCTCTGTGAGTTCAAGGCCAACCTGGTCTACATAGTGAGTTCCAGGACAGCAGGGGGTACAGGGAGACCCTGTCTCAAAAAGATCAAAAATCAAAGTAGCCTTAGTAGAGCATGGTGGCTCATATCTATAATTTCAGTACCTGGGAGGTTGAGGTAGGAGAATTTCCATGACAGGATTACAAGGTCAGTGGGACCCTGTCTGAAAAAGAGAAAAAGAAAGAAATTAGCTTTTGTATTTTTCATAACCAAAGTGAAGGTGACACGTGTAATTTCAGACTCACTCTTGCTTGTGGAGGATTAGCTATCAATTCCTTTGAAGACCTCAACGAAGATGGCTTGGGGCATGCTGGCCTTGTATTTGAGTATTCACTAGTGAGTATTTCTATGAATAGTGGCTATAACGTGATTCCTAAATTTCCTTTTTGACGTATCTTTTAATTCACATTTTGCATTTTGAGGTCTGACTAACCTACAGGAGATAGTTTACAATTTATTTACCTGAATGTTTATTAAAAGTTTTGTTATATAGCCCAGTCTGGTCTTAAACTCAGAATCTTCCTATCTCAACCTCCCAAGTGGTAGAAAAATTTAACTACTTTAAAATGTATCTTTAGTTATGCTTGGTAAGAAAAATTCACATGAAGATTAGATTTTAATAGAAACTAGATTCAAATTTCATAATGGCAATACTATATTATTTTAATTATTATTTTTTTATTTTATGTGTATGAGTGTATTGTAAGTGCACCTATGTCGTGAAATGCCCATGGAGGTCAGAAGAGGGTGTTGGATCCTCAAATTGGAGTTAAAGACAGTTGTTAACTGCCGTATGGGTGCTGGGAATCAAACCTGGGTCCTCTGCAAGAACAGCTAGTGCTCTTAACCATTGAGCCATCTCTCCGGCCTCCGACAATGCTGTTTTATATGAAAGGAATGATACAGAATATTATGTGTTGTGTTGCCTTCGTGTGTTTGTGTGTGTGTGGGGTAAGATCAAAGCCTGGGTCTCATGCATGATAGGCAAATGCTCTACTACCTTTACCCCTAAGCTGTATCCCAAACCTTAAAATTATGTCTTCTCTTGTCATCCTTTAGGGTGAAGAAAAGTTCACTTTTATTGAAGACTGTGTTAACCCTCACTCTGTCACCTTATTGGTTAAAGGACCAAATAAACATACTCTCATACAAATCAAGGATACAATAAGAGATGGACTTTGTGCAGTCAAAAATGCCATTGAAGACGGTGAGGTCTCTTTTTGTGATGGATGTGAACCTCACATTTTAAAAAGTAGTAACAAATCTGTCATGGTATGTACAGTGTTTAAGATATGAATGATTATCCTCTCATTTCACTTAGAAAATTTCTAAAGTGGACTGTAGAGATTTTTCCTTTGGGGTATTCATTAAGAATAAAAATAAGGTATACTACCCTTTTAATTATCCCCTTTTTAAAAAAATTTATTTTATGTGTATGCATGTATTGCCTGCATGTAGGTAAGTGCACCCGTGTTGTGCAATGCCACGGAGGTTAGAAGAGGGCTTCGGATTCCCCTGGAACTGGAGTTAAGGATGGTTCGTAGCTGCCATGTGGATGCTGGGAATCGAACCTAGCTCCTCTGCAAGAGCAGTCAGTGCTCTTAACCAGCCCCGGGTGATTATTTTCTTAATTTCCCCAGCCCCGGGTGATTATTTTCTTGTTGGGTTTTTTTGTTTGTTTGTTTGTTTTTGAGGTATGGTCTCCCTGTAGCCCCAGCTGGCCTTGAACTCACTATGTAGACCAGGCTGGCCTCAAACTCACAGAGCTCTACCTGCCTCTGCCTCCTGAGTGCTGGGACTAAAGGCGTGCGCCACCACACCCGGCTGCGTGATTATTTTCTTTAATCACTTCAAGTACTTAGGGTTTTTTTTTTTAAATAATTTTATTGAGGCATAATTAGCATGATGGATTGCATACATTTACTGTGAACAATCCTGAGCATCACCTCAATCAAGATACCTGTTAGCCCAAGAAGTGGCCACTGATAATCCTTCCCTCACTCCTCACCATGCTACCCCATCCCCAGATAACCACTGGTCTGTTATTTTTGTCAGTATAGAAGAGTTTGTATTTTCTAATATTTTGTATTTATTTATTTTTAAAATTTATAGGTATGAGTATATATATTGCTTGCATGTGTAAGTGTATCTATGTAGTACAGTGCCTGAAGAAGTCAGAAGAGAGTGTTGGATCCCCTGGGACTGGAGTTTTGGATGGTTTTTAGCCACCATATGGGTGCTGGGAATCAAACCCAGATCCTTTGCAAGAACAGTCAGTGCTCTTAACCGCTGAGCTGTCTCTCCGGTCCCCCCCCCCACCTTTTTTTTGTTCATTTTCTAATATTTTATGTAAGAAGATTGTGTGTGTTGTGTGTCATTGTGTCTGTGTGTTCATGTGTGTGTGGTCAAGAATCAAACCCAGGGCCTCATGCATGCTAGGCAAATGTTCTGCTGAGTTAACCACATCCCCAACTGCTAATATTTTATATGAATGGAACAATACAATATGTATTCCTTTGTGACTTGGCTTTTTTTTCATTTTTTTCGTCTTTTTGAGACAGGGTCTCCCTGTAGCGTCAGCTGGCCTGGAACTCGCTGTGTAGACCAGGCTGGCCTCGAACTCAGAGATCTGCCTGCCTCTGCCTCCCAAGTGCTGGGATTAAAGGCATG
>NW_008351176.1:1568883-1606326 GCF_000622305.1 Nannospalax galili
TGTCATGTGGAATGCTGGTACTCAAACCCGGGTCCTCTGCAAGAGCAGTCAGTGCTCTTAACGGCTGAGCCATCTCTTCAGCCCCCCCTTTTTTTTTGGTCTTTTTTTGAGACAAGGTCTCCCTGTAACCCCAGCTGGCCTGGAACTCACTATGTAGACCAGGCTGGCCTCGAACTCACAGAGATCTGCTTGCCTCTGCCTCCCAAGTGCTGGGATTATAGGCATGCGCCACCACACCTGGGTGAAACAATTTTTTAAAAAATATTTTATATATTTTATGTATATGAGTGTATTGCCTGCACATAGGTAGGTGCACGCTTGTCTGCAGATGTCAGAAGAGTGTGTCAGAACCCCTGGAACTGGAGTTTTGGACTGTTGTTAGCCACCATGTGGGTGCTGGAACTCAAACCCTGGTCCTCTACAGCAGCAGTCAGTGCTCTTAACTGCTGAGCCATCTCTCCAGCCCTCAGTACAACGTATTTTGTAATATAATGTAATATATTTATCCTTCAAACCCCAACTTCTTGTCTAATGTTCTTTTTTTATCTCTTGAAGTTCAGATAGGTTCTTTACGTATTCTGTAGGGCACTGGAGAAGATACAGTGGGACTGTAGAAGAGTAATGGAAAAATCATGGAAAACCTCTTGGTGGCTGCGAGTGGGGAAGGTCCGAAGTCGGGGCCTGGGTGCCCAGGACCACATGTAGAGTCAGGACCTTAGCTGGTCCTTAGGGGAGGTGGAAAGTTCATTCTTGAGAATCAATTCTCCCAAGACTTGAAACTGCAAATGACAGAAACTTCCCCTGTCCCCATCATAAGTCTAACACAGAGGCAAAACCACTGCCACACACAACTTGGGACCTAGGGAGAAGGGAGTGTAGGGGATGCAGCCAGTCAGAGAAGGCCTCAATCCTCCAATCTCCTTTACCATCAGCCCACCCCAGAGAAATGTGGAACCATGGTTCACAGTTGGGACCACAGCTCTAACTCATACAGGGGGACTGAAGTTCCAGGTTCACAGGAGGAGACCATGGCTCTAGTTCATGGAAGGGGACCCCAGCTCCAGCTTATGGTAGGGAACCACGGCTCCAATTTACAGGAGGGGAGCACAGCTCTGCCCAATAAATGGAGATCATAGCTCCAGGTTCACAGGAGGGGACCATGGCTCCAGCTCACAGGAAGGGCCCACAATCCTGCCTCACAAGAGGGGCCCATAGCTCCAGCTCCCATGAGGGGACCATGTCTTGAGGTTTATGTATTCTGGATATTGATTCCTTGTCAGATGAATAGCTGGCAAAGACTTTCTCTTTCTTTAGGCTATCTCTTCACTGTGTTTCCTTGATGCTGTCCGAAGCTCTTCAATTTCATGCCATGCCATTTATCAATTCTTGATGTTTTGCTGGGCTCTTGGAGACCTATTCAGAAAGTCTTGCCTGCCTTTATCTTGAAGTATTTTCCTCTAGTGGTTTCTAAGTTTCAGGTCTTATGTTGATGTCCATGGTCTATTTTGAATTGATTTTGTACACAGTGCTAAATAAGGATCTAGTTTTATTCTTCCATATGTGGATGTGTTTGTCCTCACACAATTTGTTGTCCTTCCTCTAGCACATGTTTTTTTGACAACTTTGTCCAAAATCAGGCAGCTGTAGCAATATGGAATTATTGCAGGATCCTCTGTTCTGTGCCATTGGTCTGTGTAGCCCCAAAATTACTCATTCCTCTGAAAAGAGTAAGCCAGCCAGGGACAAGATGAGAAGCACGCTGGGAAGAGGGGCAGAGCCTGCTGTAGTAAGGAGAGTTAGCACAGCCGTTTTGGGAACTTGGGGAGTGAGGCATGCAGCTGGGGCTGCCGCAGCGCAGGGCTTGAATGAGATGGGGGTTATGAGAAACTGTTTCTTTGTAAGTCATCTCTCAAATACGTAAACTATGCAAAATTCAAATAGAACTGTGTTATGCTGGTTTGTTGATCTGTGTCAGGACCATGAGACCCAGAGTGAGTGAGGGCTGGTCAAACAGAGAGCAGGAAGGGGAAAATTTAGTGCAACAGTCTGTGTATCTGTTTTTGTGTCAGTACCATGTTTTGTTACTGTGGATCTGTAGTATAAATAGAAATCACTATGGTGATACCTCTAGCATTGCTCTTCTTGCTCAGGATTACTGTGGCTACTGTTTGTTTCTCTCTCTCTCTCTGTGCTTCTATGTGAATTTTAGAACCATTTTTCCATTTTTTGAAGACCGTTATTGGTATTGATGGAAATTGCATTGCATCTATACATTACTTTCAATAATATAGTCATTTCCAGAATATTCTGCCAATCCACGAACATGGGATGCCTTTCCATATTCTAATTTCTTTCTTCAATGTCTTAATCCTTTCTTCAGTGTTTTTTTTGTTTTTGTTTTTTTGGTTTTTTTTTGGTCTTTTTGAGACAGGGTCTCCCTATAGCCCGAGCTGTCCTGGAACTCACTATGTGGACCAGGCTGGCCTTGAACTCTCAGAGATCCACCTGCCTCTGCCTCCCAAGTGCTGGGACTACAGGTGTGCGCCACCATGCCCAGCTTTTCAGTGTTTTAACATTTTCGTTGTATAGGTCTTTCATCTCCTTGGACAAGTTTATTCTTAAGTATTTTTTGAGGCTATTGTGAATAATATTATTTTTCTGATTTCTTTCTTAGCATGTTTATTATTGGCATATAGAAAAACCGTGGGTTTTTAAGCATTTTTTTAAAAGTGTTCCTTTTTGTATACAGCTAAATTTTGTGAAAGTGTTTATCAGACAAAGGAGTTTTCTGGTGGAATCTCTATGGGTTTAAGTATAGGACCATATCAAATGCATATAGGGACAATTTGACATTTTCTGATTTATATCCCTTTTATTTCTTTGTTGCCGTGCATTTTTGCTCTGGCTAAAAATTCAAGTCCTACATTGAATGAGAGTAGAGAAAGTGGACACTGTCTCATTCTTGATTTTAGAGGAAATGTTTCCAAGTTCCCCCATTTAGTACAATATTGGCTTGTCATGTATAGGTTTGTCATATGTAACCTTTATTATGTTCAGATATGCTGCTTCTGTTTACAGTTTCTTCAGGATTTCAAGGGGCACTGAGCTTTGTCAAAGGCCTTTTCTTTCTCCTTTATTGATCTTAGGAGTTTGCTAGTCTATTGAGTTGGACGTGTTTGATTCTGTTTGATTCTTTGCCAGTTCTTCTTTGTTTTCTTCACTCATGAAATTTATTTTTCCTTGAGCTGTTAAGGTTGAAACTATCTTATCTATTTTATATTTATTTATTTTTATTTTATGTATATGAATGTTATGCCTGCATGTGTGTAAGTGCATCTGTGTTGTGCAGTGCCTGCAGACATCAGAAGAGGGTGTTGGATTCCCCTGGAACTGGAGTTGTGGATGGTTGTTAGCTGCCATGTTGGTGCTGGGAATCAACCCAGTCCTCTGCAAGAGCAGTCAGTGCTCTTAACTGCTGAGCCATCTCTCCAGCCCAAAGACTATCTTGTTCTTCTGTGTGTGTAGTTTTTTTCCTAAGTATCTTCTGCAGCCCGGCTTAACTGCTCATGAATTGCTTTAGTTTGTGTTCTGAAGGACCTTTATTTCTTCAATTAAAAAATACATCTTTGCTGGATATTGTAACATTGGTTTGTAGGATTGTACTTTTCTTCATTTTTAAAAATTACATTTTATTTGTGTTTATGTATGGGTATATACATGTGTGCACTCAGAAGTCAGAACACAGCTTTCAAGATTAGTTCTCTCCATCTACCACGTGAATCTCTGAGATTGGTACTCAGATCATCAGGTTTGGCAGCCAGAACCTTTACCTGCTGAGTTGTCTTACAAGGCCTGTTTTTTGCTTTTTTTGGGGGGGGGGACGTTCTTTTTGAGATAGGGTCTCCCTGTAGCCCAAGCTGGCCTGGAACTCACTATGTAAACCAGGCTGGCCTTGAACTCACAGAGATCTGTCTGCCTCTGCCTCCCCAGTGCTGGGATTCAGCAAAGGTGTGCATCACCATGCCTGTCCACTTTTTTACTCTCAAGGATTGAAATATGTCACTCTACTTTCCTGCCTTCTAGTGCTTCTGCAGAGAGACCTGTTATTATCCCTTTGTGAGTTGACATTTTTCTCTTCTAGTTTAGTTTAGTTTTTTTTTTTTTGTCTTTTTGAGACAGGATCTCCCTGTAGCCCCAGCTGGCCTGGAACTTGGTATGTAGACCAGGGTGGCCTCGAACTCACAGAGATCTACCTGCCTCTGCCTCCTGAGTGCTGGCATTAAAGGTGTGTGCCACCACACCCGGCTTTCTTCTAGTTTTTAGTATTCTTTCTTTGTTCTGTAGTTTTGGAATTTAAGTATAATGTGACTGGAAAGAATCTTTTCTAGTTATACCTTTGTTGTTATTTTTTAAAAATATTTTGTGTATTGCCTGCATCTATGTGAGTGCACCCGTGTCATGCAATGCCGTGGAGGTCAGAAGAGGGCTGCAGATTCCCTCTGGAACTGGAGTTAAGGATGGTTTATAGCCGCCATGTGGGTGCTGGGAATTGAACCCGGGTCCTCTGTAAGAGCAGTCAGTGCTCTTACCCACTGAGCCATCTCTCCAGCCCCACCTTGGTTGTTTTTTGAGACAGAGTTTTGCTGTGTAGCTCAGGTTGTCTTCAGACTTACAGCAATCCTCCTGCCTCATCCTCCTGTGTGCTGGGATTACACCGTGTGTACCAACAAGCTCATCTTAATAGCTTTTTTGTGGTTTTCGAAATTGAATTTGTGACTTTGCACGTGCTAGACAAGTGCTCTATTACTAGGCTATATTCCCAGCCTTCTGGTATACGTTTAAAAAAATGAATTTTGCCATGCATGGTGGTGCATGCCTTTAATCCCAGCACTTGGGAGGCAGAGGCAGGTGGATCTTTGTGAGTTCGAGGCTAGCCTGGTCTACATAATGAGTTCTAGGTCAGCTGGGGCTACAGGGAGACCCTGTCTCAAAAAAGAATTGCTTTTATTATTTTTTTAATTGTTTGTATATGTGGGTGTCTATGTGTGGGAATATGCCCATGAGTGCAGGTGTCTGAAAAGGATCAGAAGTGTCAGAGCCTCTGAAGCTGGAGTTACAGGCAGTTGTGAGCCTTCCAATTAGGTGCTGAGACCGAACTTGGGTCCTCTGCAAGAACAATGCATGTTCTTAACGACTGAGCCATCTCTTGAGTACCCAGGTTTTTATACTTTTAATTAATTAATTTTTATTGTATGTGTATGAATGTATTGCCTGCATGTATGTAAGTGCACCATGTGTGTGCAATGCCTGCAGATACCAGAAGAGGACATCAGATTCCCTGGAAATGGAGTTATGGGTGGTTGTTAGCCATAAAAATTAAAATTAAAATTAAAATTTTTTTCAGTATTGGGGATTGAACCCAGGACTATGCACTTTCTAGGCAAATGTTTTAGCACTGAGTTACATCCTTAGCTAAACTTAAAAAGAAATCATGTGAGTGTGTGTGTGTGTGTGTGTGTGTGTGTGTATGAACAACTTCTGGGAGTTGGTCTTTCCTTCCCATTTAGATTCTAGGGATTGAACTCAAGTCTGTTAGCAGGTAAAAAGCACCTGCCATGCAAGACTGAGTCATCTTGTTGGCCTTTTACCGAAAGTTTGCCAGCTTTTGATCTAAGTTGTCATCTTCTTGGCATGAAGTTTGTAATATTGCTTCATTTTTCTTTTCACTTTCTGTAAAATCTGTAGTGATGTCATTTTTTTCTCTTCCTCCTTGTTTTTTTCCTTTGTGTGACACGAGGTCTTACTCTGTAATCCAAACTGGCTTGGAACTCATTATATAGCACAGGCTGGCCTTGAACTCATGATAATTCCCTTGCCTTAACTTCCTGATTACAGGTGTGAACTATATTTGTCATGTTTATTTCATTAATTTCCTTTCTTCCATTTATACTAGGTGCCATTTGCTCTTCCCTTTCTACTTTCTATTTTTAAAAAAGAGGGGGCTGGAGAGATGGCTCAGCAGTTAAGAACACTGGTTGTTCTTGCAGAAGACCTGGGTTTGAATCCCAGCACCCACATGGCAGCTAACAACTGTCCGTAACTCCAGTCTCAGGGGATCCGACAGCCTCTTTTGACCTCTGCTGGCATTACACTACACGGGTGTACTTACTTACATGCAGGCAATACATGCATACACATAAAATAAAAATAATAAGCCGGGCATGGTGGCGCATGCCTTTAATCCCAGCACTCAGGAGGCAGAGGCAGGCGGATCTCTGTGAGTTCAAGGCCAGCCTGGTCTACATAGTGGGTTCCAGAATAGCTGGGGCTACAGGGAGACCCTGTCTCAAAAAGACAAATAAATAAATAAATAAAATTTAAAAAATAAAGGAGAAAGTTTAACAGATTTATCTTTTTTTTCTTTTATTTTTAATGTGTGTATATGTGTGTCTGTGTGTGGGTATGTGCATGTTGAGTGCAGGTATCCATGGAAATTAGAAGAAGGTAGGGGATCCTTTGGAGCTGGAGTTACAAGCAGTTGTGAACTGCATAACATGGATGCTAGGAATTGAACTTCGGTTCTCTGGATGAGCAGCACTCATTAACCACTGAGCCTTCTCTCTAGCCCCCAGCCTCCTTTCTCATTTCTTAAGGTGGAAGCTAAGATCATTGGTTTAAGGACTGTTCTGGTTGGTTTCTGTTGCTGTGATAAAACACTGACCAAACCAACCAGGGGAGGAAAGGGTTTATTTCACCTTACAGCTTATAGTTTATCGTGGAGGGAAGCCAGGGCAGGAGCTCAGGGCAGGAACCTGGAGGCAGGAACCAAAGCACAGACCACAGGGGAATGGTGCTTGTTGGCTTTCTTGGCCCGTGCTCAGCCTGCTTTCTTTTTTTAAAAAAAGATTTTTATTATTTATTTTATGTGTATGAGTGTATTGCCTGCATGTAAGTAAGTGCACCCATGTCGTGCAGTGCCTGAGGAGGACAGAAGAGTCCATCAGATTCCTTGGACCTGGAGTTTCAGACAGTTATTAGCTGCCATGTGGGTGCTAGGATTCCGAGCCCAGGTCTTCTGCAAGAACAACCAGTGTTCTTAACCGCTGAGCCATCTCTCCAGCCCCTGTCAGCTTGCTTTTTTGTACAACCCAGGATCACTGGTCCAGAGGCGGTACTACCCACAATGGATTGGGCTCTTTCACATCAATTAGCAATTAAGAAAATACCTCACAGATGTGGCCACAGACCAATCCAACAGACACAATGTTTCAATTGAGGTTTCCTCTTCCCAGATGTGTTAAGTTGAAGCTATTCAGCACAAGGACTTTCTTCTTTTAGGACTTTTAATTTTATTATTTTTTATTTTATGTGTAGGAGAGTATTGCCTGCAAGTATGTAAATGCACCCATGTCATGCAATGTTTGTGGAGATCAGAAGAGAGTGTTGGGTCCCCTGAAACTGGAGTTACGGACAGTTGTTTGCCACCATGTGGGTGTTGGGAATTTAACCTGGGTCCTCTGCAAGAGCAGCTAGTGCTCTTAACTGCTGAGCCATCCCTCACTTTCTTCTTTTCTAATATGAGTATTTAGTTACTTTCCCTTTAATACTGCTTTAATAGTATCCCACAAATTTTAATATATTATGCTTTCACAGGGGAATAGGTTCAGGGAAGTTTCTAGAAGTACCAGTAATGTCTCTTAAGTTGGGTGGATTGGTAGGTACATGGATACTTTTGTGTGTTTGTGCATTTATTCTTTACAGCTTTCATATACAAATATTATTTTGAGTGTATTCTCTTATGGAAGGAGCTTTTAAATGTGAATGTGAATATATTCTCGCATGCAGGCAAACAACTCTTTTAGCACTTATAAAGTGAAGCAGAGAAAGGAGGTAAACGGTAGTAAAAATGCTAAGACTATTAATTTTGTATTATTTTGTTTTAAAGATAGGCAGTTCCAAAGCAAGTTTCCTCACTTAATCAGGTCAGAAGTGTTCTAAAATGATACAGGCAGGATTGGGGAAATAGCTCAGTGGTAGAGTGCTTGCCTATCATGAGCAAGGTCCTAGGTTTAATCTCCAGCACCACAAACAACAACCAAAAATTATACAAGCAGATGTAAAATTCATATCCTTGTATGCAAATTGAGGTATTTTAACCCAAAGCTCTTGCTTTAGACTTAAAAAGGCTACCTATTTTTTTTTTCCCTTGGGTAGCAGTTTAGGTTTTACTCCAATACAGAAAACAAACACTTCATTGAGTTCCAGGAATTCCATACCAAAAGCTCTGGCTAAATTATCTTGTTCTAAAATTCCCCCCTATGTTTTCATACATTTTATACATTTAATGCACTGAACCCTAGGAAAGATCCTAAGAGTCACATTTTCAACTTGAATTTAAGTTTAAAAAACATAATTTTGTTGGGGCCAGAGAGATGGCTCAGCAGTTAAGAGCACTGGCTGCTCTTGCATGGGACCCAGGTTTGGTTCCCAGCACCCACATGGCAGCTAACAACGGTCTGTAACTCCAGTTCCAGGAGATCCAACACCCTATTCTGACTCACAGGCATTGTATGACATGGGTGCACTTACATTCATGTAGGCAGTACACTCATACAGATAAAATAAAAATGAAATATTTTTTAACATCCACATAATTTTGATGGTCTTTTAATTTCCTTTTTAAAACCATATGGATTAATTTCCAAATGTATGTAGGAACCACAATTAATCTCCAAAGTATAATAAAAATGTTACACTGTCAACAAGCCATTCTCTTCCACCAAAGAGATTCACATTGTTTAAATTAGACAAGATCAGCCACATTCATTCGTGATGGTATAGCCCTTTGTATTGCTTGAATTGAGTGGCAACATGTACTTGCTGTGGACATCACTTCTGAAATGCTACAGTAAAGTGAGAACAGTGGTCCAGAACTGTTACCTCTTGTGCTGGTTCTAACAGACATGGGCATTTCTTTTTTTTAATTAAAAAGTGCATTATATATATTCATTGTGCATTATACTATGTTACATAAGGACATTTCATGAAGTATATGAAGTACATTAATATGCTTCCCCTCACCCCATGCCCTTTCCTTCCTCACCCCTCCCTGGCCTAGTTAGTCCCCTTTGTTCCTCTAGCCAGTTTTACTTATACTTTTATATGAGGCGAGATGGACAGGGAAAATTGTGGGGACATGGGAAGGGAAAGGAGCCTCTCACCCTGGAGTCTGCTTGAAGCTTCTCACCAGTTGAGAGTTAAGGATTTCAGCACAATTAACAATATTCACTGTAAAGGTTACCTACATAGAGATAATATCCTTTTTATATAACGTAATTCAAATAAGAATGTTTAAATAGCAATGAACCTTGCTTAAGGCCTAAGTGTATATGACCTTTCTCCATTCCCAGCTGTAAACCTGCAATTTCCTAGGAGTCTCACAAGAAACTCCATTTACAATAAAAGACCTGTCTTTACCCCCTTGTATAACCCTTGTGGCTCATGGTTTTATCGATATTAGATTATCCCATCCAAGGCCCTCTGGAGCCACCCTGTATTCTCACTAACGAAAAAGAGGCAGGGAAGAGGGCTGGCTGACAAGATGGCTTACTGGGTAAAGACACTGGCCGCCAAGCTTGATAATCTGAGTTCGGTCTCTGGGACTTACATAGTGGAAGGGGAGAACAGAAAGGGTGTACTGTGGCATGTATTCACATAACCCCATAAATAAATGTAATAAAAATTTTATAAGGGAAAAGGGAAAAACTTTTTTAGCAACCATTTGAATGATAATTTTAGAGTTATCAAGGTAGTATATATAGCTACTGCTAAGACACTTAAGCAAAACTCTCCTTTGAGGAGCCCATGCCCAGACTCTTGGGTGTATCTTATTCTTTCCCTAAGCACCTTTATTAACCCCATACTTAAAATCTGTTAAACTTTCTCCTTTATTTTTTACATTTATTTATTTGATTAAATTAATCAATTAATTATGTGTGTGTTATATGTGTGGGCATACTCATGTCATAATGTGTGCATGTGGAGGTCAGAGGACAACATTCAGGAGTTGATTCTCTCCTTCTACCAAGTGAGTTCCAGGGACTGAACTCAGGTCATTAGGCTTGGCAGCAAGCACCCTGTTCTAGTTTGCTATTGTGTTGCTGTAATAAACACTGTGGTGCTTTGAAAGAGAAGTGTCCCCCACTCAAGTATTGGAACATTTGGCCCATTGCTGATGCTATTTATGGAGGGTCATGGGATCTTCAGGAGGTGCAGCCTAGTGGAGGAAGCACATCATTGGGGGTGGGCTGTGAGAGTTCATAGCCTTGCCCCACTTCCAGTTTCTCTCTCTGCTTCCCATTTGCCATTGGAGATGCGAGGTCTCAACTTTCTTTGATTCTGTTTCCATGCCTCCTGCTTGTTGCCATGCCTCTCCACCAGGATGGACTCTTAGCCCTCTGGAATCATAAGCCCAAATAAACTTTCTTCCATAAATTGCCTTGGTCCCAGGCTCATAGTCAACTACCTTTCTGCCGAGGCCTACTTGCCCAGGGATAGTACTGCCCAGAGTGGGCTGGGCCCTCTTATATCACCTTGTAATCAAGGAAATAACCCCACAGACATGCCCATGAGAAGTTCAATTGAGGTTTCCTCTTCCCAGATGTGTCAAGTTGACAACCAAGATTAGCCGTTACATGCTCTTACCCTCTGAGCCATCTTGCCAGTCCTAAACTTTCTTCTTAATAAATGCATTGGCTCCCCCGGAACTGGAGATATGGATGGTTGCTAGCTGCCATGTGGATGCTGGGAACTGAACTCGGGTCCTCTGCAAGAGCAGCCAGTGGTCTGGTCTTAACCTGAGTCATCTCTCCAGCCCCAGTAGCCCATTTATTGATTGAGTTGTTTAATGTCTTGTTCTTGAGTTCTTTGTATATTCTAAATATATTCTAAATATTAATCCTATGCAGATGTGTATCTAGCAATGATTTCCTCTCATTTTATAGGCTGCCTCTTCACTTGTGCAGAAGCCTTTTAATTACATGTGGTCCCATTTGTCGATTGTTGGCATTTTCAGTAAGTCCTTGCCTATGCCTTTATCCTGAAGTGTTTTCCTTGCTTTTTCCTAAAACACTTTCAGAGTTTTAGGTATTACCTTAGGGTCTTTGATCCATCTGAAGTAGATTTTTTTACAGGATGAGATAGAGGATATATAGAATATAGTTTCATTCTTCCTCATGTCAATATTCAGTTTTCCCTATACCATTTGTTGAAGAGGCTGTCTTTTCTCCAAAGCATATTTTTGGCCCCTTTGCCAAAAATCCACTGGCTGTACCTACATGAGTTTATATCTCGGTCTTCTAGTCCATTGATCTATGTTTCTATTTTTCAGCTAGTACCAAGCTGTTTTTGTTACTGTAATACAACTTTAAGTCAGATATGGTGATATCTCTACATTATTCTTTTTGCTCAGGATTGCTTTAGCTATCCCTGGTCTTTTGTGTTTCCATATGACTTTTAAGATTAAAAAAATATTCTGGAAATGCTCATGTTAATCCATAATCCATGAATCATGAGAAGTCATGAAGTTATTCAGGTTTTCATATGCAGACATTTCTCAATGACCTGAACTTCTCACATTTCTTTGGCATTTGAAAAATAAAAGCCATGAGACTGGGATGTGGTTCAGTAATAGAGTACTAGCCTAGAATTCCCCAGGGAGGGACTGGGGGCATAGATCAGCGGTGGAGCACCTGCCTAGCATATGTGAGGCCCTGGAATTCAGCCCAGCACCTCAGAAGAAAACTAACTAAAAAATGAAGACCCATATTACATCCTTCCACTCACATCCCTAGAGTCCCTCAAAAGGCGTGAGTCACCCTGCAAGTCTTCACCCTGCAAGTCCTCAAGACTCCTGCATTTTGGATAAAGTTCTTCCTCTATGTGAGGATCTCATGGGACATGAGTTGTCCCCAGATGCAGGTTTGGGGTGCTCATTCTGTGGCCAGCTTTAGTGGCCAAGGACTAGATCCATGCAGCCCTGGTGGTAATGCTGGGCAGGAGTGGTAGGTCTGTGAGTACCCCCTGCTCCCTGCAGCCAGCTCCCCATTCAGGACCTCCAAAGGCCATCCATCCCTCCCAAGTCAGGTATGGTAGCAGCAGTTTGAGGGGCTAGGGCAGAAATAGAGGCTACAGATTATATTTGTTCAGCACCAGCAGGAGGTGCTGGTTGCAGTCATCCATGCTCCCGGCTCCTAGGGAGTATCTTCCAGCTGGAAGCAGACATCCAACATTACCAGAATGACATTAACCTGCTCCAGCCTCTTACAGGCATCCTACACACCCTCCTGCTACACCATTCCTATCCTTTCCTTCAACCTAGCTACATTGCTTAACAATGCCAGGAAACTGGCCAGGTCCACAGGGGTCATCAGCACATTACAAGTGGTCCCTGGCTCGGGAGATAGGATGCACACAGACTTCCAGCTGAGTTTGTGAATTTTCTGTGGTTTCTCTTGCTGTTGAATTTTAACTTCATTCCATTGTGGTCATATAGAAAACAAAAAGCTGTTTGAATATTTCTGTATTTGTTGAGACTTGCTTTCTATCCTATTATATGATCTATTTTAGAGAAGGTTCTATAGGCCATTGAGAAGAATGTGTATTTGGATGGAATGCTCTGTAGATGCCTGGTCCATTTAATCTAAGATAGCATTTAACTCAGATGTTTCTCTGTTTCTGTTCTGTGGGGATGACCTGGCTATTGGTGAGAGTGGGGGAACTGAACTCAGTATTGTGTTGGGGTCGATCTCTGTCTTTACCTCTAGTAGTGTTGAACGCACTTATGTTCAGTGTATACATATGTTCAGAATAGCTATGTCATCTTATTGGAGTGTTCCTTTCATCAGTATGAAGTGACTTTCTTTCTCTCTTTTGACTAATTTTGATTCGAAGTATATTTTGTCAAATATAAGGACAGCAAAACCTGCTTATTTCCTAGGAAAATAATATTTCCTTTTTTCACCCTACAACTGTACCCTTCTTTGATGGTGAAATGTAGTTCTTGGAGGCAACAAATAGATGGATTCTGATTTTTAACCTTGTCTCTTAGTCTTTTATGTGAGGAATTGAGACCTCTGCTATTCAGAGTTCCTATGGAAAGGTATGCATTAGTTCCTGTCATTCCGCTGATTTTGTCGCATTTGGTGTTTCCCATCTCTCATTTGCTTGACTGCTATTCTAGTGTGATTTATTCCTTCATGTCCCCTCATAGTTTTTCTTTCTCTATGTACAGAAGGTTCATTTGAGTATCTTCTGTAGAGCTGGCTTAATGAATTCCTTTAGTCCGCGTATGGAAAGTTTTTATTTGTCCATCAACTGTGAGAGTTAGTTGTGTGGGTATAGTAGTCTGGGTTGGCAGTTATTATCTTTCATTGTTTGAAATACATCATTCCAAGGCTTCTGAGCTTTGAAAGTTCCTGTTGAAAATAATTATTCTGAAAATTTTTAGATCAGACATTGTATCCAGCCACTTGCCACTATAAATTATAAATGATAACTTTTTCAATGTAGCCATATAAAATGTAGGCAAAAGAAATGCCTACTTTAAAATATTTATTACTGGGCATGGTGATGCACACTTTTAATTCTGGCACTGGGGAGGCAGAGGCAAGTGAATCTCTGAGATCAAGGCCAGCCTGATCTACATAGTGAGTTTTAGGCTACCTGGAGCTACAGGGAAATCCTGTATTTGAAAAGGAAAAAAATTATTAGAGTGTGTGTATGTGTGTGTGTGTGTGTGTGTGTGCCTGTGGTTATGTGCACCACATTCTTGCAGGTGCTTGCAGAGGTCAGAGTGCATTGGATCCCCTGGAACTGGAGTTCCAGGTAGTTGTGAGCTGCCTGATATGGGTTCTGGGAACCATTTCTCCAGCCCCAGAAATGTCTACTTTTACTTTCCAGAGGATAAACAATGAAACGAGCTGTAGTCAGTTATTTGTACTATGCTTAATTACTTAATTTCAGAATACTTTATAGGTCAACTTAGTAATTACTGAGTGGTAGAATTATTTGATTTTTGTATATATTCAAAAACAATTCAGAGGTAGTCAAAATAGTAGAACACACTTGCATAACTAATTGCTTTTCTCTTTCCCTTTTTCTTGTGTGACATGCCTTTCCACATTTCCCCCTGCTAGGGTCTGTGGTTCCAGGGGCTGGGGCAGTAGAAGTAGCACTAGCTGAAGCTCTTATTAACTATAAGCACAGTGTTCAAGGAAGAGCTCGTCTTGGAGTTCAGGCTTTTGCTGATGCCTTATTATTCCCAAGGTACATCCATCCTCCTGGCCAGATAACAACTGGTTGGACCTGAAGATACTTGATTTTGGATTGCCCATCTGTGCTGGATAGCTTTAGTTATTGACTTGATACACCTGGTTAGAGGGATCCTCATTTGAGGAATTTCTCCATTGGATTGTCCTGTGGCCATGTCTGTGAGACATTTTCTTGATTGTTGAGTGATGTGGGAGGGCCCAGCCCACTGTATGTGGTGCCACCCCATGCAGGTGGTCCTGTATCTTATAAGAAAGCAAGTTGAGCACAGGCCAGGGGAGCAAGCCAGTAAGCAGCTTTCCTCCATGGTTTGTGCTCCAGGTTCTTACCCTGAGTTCCTGCTTTGGCTTCCCTTGATGATGGACTGTGCTTGTAAGCCAAATACACCCTTTCCTCCCCAACTTGGTTTTGATCAGTGTTTTTTAATCACAGCAATAGAATGCTAAATAAGACACCATCTTACCTAACAAGCATGTTTATTTGCATTTCCCATATGATTTTTTATTAAATATTTTGTACATGCAACAGAGAAACTATAGGGATAATAGCATAGACTCCATTTGGAGCATCAGGAAGCAGTCAGCTTTTTCCCTGCATTCTTGCTTCAAAAGTTGAAGTATCTCCAAAAGTTCCCTGCAGAAACAGTTTGTCATTGACCAATCCTAATGAAAATCTCAGAACTTAAATTTCAACTTGATTTTAGCATAGATCTTTATTTTGTTGGTTGTATCCAAAATGCTATTACTTTCAATTTAATTTTTCAAAAGACTTTAATTCTTAATTTTTTAATGTGTTATGAGTGGATTGCTTGCATGTAAGTGCATCCAAGTTGTGCAATCCCTGTAGAGGTCAGAGAGGGTATTGGATTCCCCTGGAACTACTGGAGGAGTTATAGATGGTTGTCATCTGACATGTGGGTGCTGGGAAACAAACCCTGGTCCTCTTCAAGAGCAGCTAGTGCCCTTAATCGCTGAGCCATCTCTCCAGCCCCCAAATGCTATTACTTTCAAGTATGGGAAATGAAGGACTTCAAGATGTTTAGCATTGCCCAATACTGCTAGCTTGCATTTGTTTGTCATAATTTCTAGAAAAAGAAGCTTTTTTCTCCATGGAGCAATAGGACGGAGAACTATCCTCCCCGTCTCCTTACTGTCCTTTAGTTGTTAACCACTTAAAATTACAGAAAGCTGTTTCAAGTATGCTGAGTTAAAACATTATGACGATGCTAGTAAAGACTTAAATAATCTGTATTAAAATTATTCATTATTTGGGCCGGAGAGATGGCCCAGTGGTTAAGAGCACTGGCTGGTCTTATAGAGGACACAGGTTCAATTCTCAGCACCTACATAGAGGCTAATAACCATCTGTTACCATCCAGGGGAATCTGATGCCCTCTTCTGACCTCCGCAGATGTTGTATGACATGGGTGCGTTCACATACAGGCAGGTAATACACTCATACACATAAAACAAAAATAATAAATAAAATATTAAAAATAAAAAAATAAGTCATTTATAATTTGTGGGTTGTTTGTGAGTCAGATATCTATTTTTTCTTTCTCCAAAGTAGTAAAGTCACTAAGTAATGATGCTGCTCTTGACACAAATTGGTGGCACTGGTGTCCAGTGGTGATGCCTGTTCTTCACCAGCTGTTAGTCTGGAAATTAGCCAGGTATAGAGTACAGGCATATCCATCCCAGTTGTCCAGGTTGTGGTTATCTTTGTGAAGTTGAGCGCCATACAGGTGCTCCAGATATGCTGGTTTTTCTTTAGCAAGTGCCTAGGAAGAAATGGAGGGCATGTGGCTAGAGGGACTAGAGGAAAGAAGAACCATCTTTAAAAAAATGTGTTATTTTTCTTTTATGTGTATGAGTATATAGCCTGCATTCATGTAAATGCACTCATGTCATGCAGTGCCCCCAGAGGTCAGAAGAGGATGTCGGATCCCCTGGAACTGGAATTATGGACAGTTAGTTTCCATGTGGGTGCTGGTTATGTGGGGCGCTCTGCAAGAGCAGCCAATGCTCCTAACTCTGAGCCATCTCTCCAGCCCCCACGAGAATCATCTTAAATCTCTTTGTAAGGAAGTAAATAAGCTGGGTGTGGTGGTGCATGCCTGTAATTCTGGCAGTTGGGAGTGGAGGCAGGAGGATCAGGAGTTCAAGATTAGTTTTAGCTACATAAGAAAATAAGGAGTTTGATTGAGACCAGTTTATGCTATACAAGACCTTGTCTCAAAAAATAAAGCAAAACAAACAACACACACAATAAAAAAGGAGGGGAAAGAAATGTTTTGAGTGCAATGGAACTCTGGTGTCCTCAGAAATTAGTGTAATATTTATAGGGAAAATGTATAAAATTTGCTACATACATAGATAAAACAGTACTTTAATACTTTAAGTTAAGAATGGAATTCTAGCTGGGCGTGGTGTGGTGCATGTCTGTAGTCCCAGCACTTGGGAAGGCGGAGGCAGGTGGATCTCTGTGAGTTCAAGGCCAACCTGGTCTACATAGTGAGTTCCAGGCCAGCTGGGGCTACAGGGAGATCCTGTCTCAAAAAGACCAAAAAAAAAAAAGGAATTCTAAAGGATATAATTATTATGGTTATGTTTTCACAGGACTAGAGAGCAGTGTCTTATTTTATTTATTTATTTATTTGTTTGTTTGTTTGTTTGTTTGTTTGTTTGTTTGTTCGAGATAGGATCTCACTATATAGTCCCAACTGGCCTGGACCTTGCTATATATACAAGGCTAGCCTCAATCTCACAGAGATCCACTTGCTTCTACCTCCCAAGTCCTGGGATGAAAGGCATGTGCTGCCACCAGCTAGTGCCTTATTTTTATACTTGATTTTCAAATATGTGTGCGAAGGTATTTAACACATTTATTGTTTTTTATTTATAAAGGTTCTTGCTCAGAATTCTGGTTATGACCTACAGGAAACACTGATAAAAATTCAGACCCAGCATGCAGAATCAAAAGAACTTGTGGGCATAGACGTGAATACAGGTAAGGAATCAGAGGTAAATCGGCTGCTTAATAAAGAGCTTATCCGGCAGAAACTCAGATATTATAATAAGGGAGTAGTAGATTAGGCCACTTTATTATTTACTTTTGAACATCTTAGAGTATTTAAGAAGTGCTTATCAAACCGGGCATTGTGGTACACACCTTTAATCTCAGCAGAGGCAGGTGGATCTCTGTGAGTTCGAGGCCAGCCTGGTCTGCATAGTGAGTTCCAGGCCAGCTGGAGCTACAGGGAGACCACGTCTCAAAAAAAAGAGAAGTGCTTATCGAGTCAGCTTTGTCAGAAATACTTGTGTCTCCATGTTTACTGCTGCACTATTCACAGTAACTTGAACCAATCTAGCTGTCCAGCAACAAATGAATGGATAAAGGAGATAAAGGAAATGTGGTGCAGGCAAGGGTCATTGAGATGGTTAGTGGACAAAAGCACTTGCTGTGGAAGCCTGATGACCTGAGTTTGATCCCTGGCATCCACGTAAAAAAGCTAAAGGAATGTTGGCAACTGATTTCTAGATGAGGAAGAGCTGATCTTCCTAAAACAAGGGACTCTAGATAGGCTGGCTAGACTCAGCAAATGGACTTGCACTGGGGAACGGCTGGGGACACTGACAACAGAGTGGACAGTAACAGGGATGACAGAGTGTATGGGCTGCAGTGGAGGGGGAGGCTATGGGAGGGTGCCATTTGGGATGCAGATATAAAGATGAGTAAGATTGTTTGGGATGTTCTGTATGAAATACACACATAAAAAATCAATTGAAAAAAAAAGGCTAGAAGTGGTGGCACGTATCTGTAATCCCAGCACTCCCATAGCAAGACAGAAATTCCCTGAAGGCTCAAGGGCCAGGGAACCTAGTGTGCATACACACAGCATAAATAAAACAAAATAAAAATGTAGTATATGTACACAATAAAATTTAATTCAGCCATATAGAAAAATGAAGTCATGACATTTGCAGGAAAGTAGATGAAAGTACAAATCATTATGTTAGGCAAAATAAGCCATTCTCAGAAAGACAAACTCATGTGTTTCCCCTCATATGCAGAACTTAGATTTAAAATTGTGAAGTGTGTGTGTGTGTGTGTGTGTGTGCGTGTGTGTGAAAACTAGAAAGGAGATCATGAGAGGAAGAGAACTTGTAGGGGAAGAGGGTAATGGAATACATGTCACAGGAAGCAGAAGGGAGACTTCTTGGCCAGAGGATGGGCAGGGCTTATGGGAAGAGAGCAATGGGGAAGGGAGATGAATTAGAAAAAAACTATAATGACACATATGTATGAAAACACCATAATAAAACCCATTCCTTTGTATGCTAACTTAAAAAGAGAGTGGGTTCTGGGGATCAAATTCAGCCCCTTGTACCCGCACAGCAATGATTTTCTCCAGTCTACACCACCCTCCCCTCCAGTGGTTTCACACTGGACACAATAAACAATAACATGCCTCTGTGAGCTTCTCATATAGCGGGTGAAAACAGCAAGAGTAACCTTAAGTTCCTTTAGCAGCTGAGAAAACAATAAACTTGGTAAAAAATAAAACAGCAATGTAAAGATGATCACGGGTGCTAATTCAGGAGGGTAAGAAGGGGTTACAAAGGAAAGCTTGTACTATATAAACTGGGAAAATATTTGCTGAGGAAGTTGAAGGAAGCGAGGAAGTTATCCATGAAGGGGAAGGGGATTGAGTATTCTAGGGAGAGGGAAGAGCCGGCAGAGCAGGAAGGAGGTGATAGAGGAGACAGGTTAGATCACACAGCATGTGGGCTCGTCTAAGGACTTAGGCCTCTTTTTTATCCTTGCAGTGAAATATGGAGCACTTTTGAGCAGAAGTATGACATGGTCAACTTTGTTTAAAACCATCATTCTGGCCACTCTCCACTCTGGAGAGGAGTTGGCTCAACAACTAGAAGGTTGAAATGGCCGCTAACTACTGAAGAAGACTAGATAGAGCTGGTTGTGGGTTGAGGGAACAAGAAGCTCTGAAGTTTCTGTAGTCTTCTGGGAACACTAACCAGTTTGATATATGAATCTGGAGCTCAAGGGATATGGGTTAGAAGTAAACACTTAAGAGTTGTCACCTAAGAAATATGTGTGTAGAGAGAAGGGAAGTCTTGGACTGAACCTTTGGGGACGCCAACATTAAGAGCTCACAGAGGAGGAGGGGCCACTAGCATAAAAGAAAAAGTAGTTTGGTGTCCTGGAAGCCAAGAGGAGGTAGTTAGAAGGGTGTGGTGAGTGTGTCTCGAGTGCTGCTGGTGGATGAGGCCTGGGTTGGCCACTGAAGCTAGCAACACGGAGGTCACGGGCAACTTTGACAAAAGTAGTTCTGGAGCATAAATACTGTTAGACTACACCAACCAACATTGATAGGATATGAAGATTGTAGTACTAAAATGGGTTGTTGGAGGTGGGGCAGAGAGGCTGTTCAGCAGTCCAGAGCACTGGCTGTTCTTGCAGTAGACCTGGGTTCTGTTCCCAGCACCCATATGGCAGCTAGCCACCATCCATAACTCCACTTCCAGGGGGATCTGACACCCTCTTCTGGCCTCCACAGGCACTGCATACATGTGGTACACTTAAATACATGTAGGCATAACACTCAAACATATAAAATAAAAATAAATGAAATTCTTAAAAAATAAAATGGGTTTTTACTTTGCAGGGGAGCCAATGGTAGCAGCAGAAGCAGAAGTTTGGGATAATTACTGTGTGAAAAAACATCTTTTTCACTCTTGGTAAGTTGGTAGTGACAGAGAAGGATCTTTAAGGATATAATTGATAACTTTGAAATTTTCCTGCCAGCTTTGTTTTGAACAATTGTCAAGTATATGACATTGTGTGATAACCAGCTATTAACACTAGCTTCTGTCATTTTACAATCCCCTTCACATTTTATTTGTAGCAGTGTAAGTTACAGGGAGTTAACCTTGACCTTACTGTTTGAGTGCGAAGGGAAAGAAGATGCTACTAAAATAGTACAATCTGTAGAGAGGGGAATCAAGTGACATAATAAAATTAAGCAGTTTTGCTGGGACAGAAATTAGGCTTCTACCTTGTCAGTGAAGGAATTGAGGTGACAGGAATGATGTTTGCATCTATAATATTTTTGTTTCATAAATTTAACTCCACTGTAGCTGAAGGGAAAGGTACCCTGGACCATGAAAGATAGCTGGGGAAAGGCGGGCACAGGTTAGGAGGCTGACTTTCTCTCATCTTTGTCCTCAGCACAGTGATTGCCACCAACATCCTCCTGGTTGATGAAATTATGCGAGCTGGGATGTCTTCTCCCAAAGACTGATTGCATCTCAAATCAGTGCACCTCATATCCAACTGTATGGTTGTGTCATTCTTATTGTTCCAAAATAAATGTGGCATGTATCTTTTGATCTCAACTATTTCAAAAACACCTCATTACTGTACAAAGAACACAAATATTTTCACAGTAAAGGAATAATGATGGGAATATTTACTGAGTCTTAACTTCCCACCCTGTAAGATATGCTATTTCAGTTCTCATAAAACAAAATCTATTATGATTCTTCAGCTTTCTAAGCACAGGTTTTAGAGTACCCGAGTAAATTTCCAGTTTATGAGAAATTATAAATGTAGCAAGATAAAATCTTTTCTCTCAAAAGTCCTTAAGTAATTTCTTTTTTAAAAAATTATTTTGTCATTTTTATTTTATGGGTATGCATGTATTGCCTGCATGTATGTAAGTGCACTCATGTTGTGCAATGCCCTTGGAGGACAGAAGAGGCCATCGGATCCCCTGGAACTGGAGTTACGGACAGTTGTTAGCTGCCATGTGGGTGCAGGGATGCAAACCCAGGTCTTCTGCAGGAACAATCAGTGTTCTTAACCACTGAGCCAACTCTTCAGTCCCCACTTTCAGTAATTTCTTATTGCCACTCTTTTACAAAATAAGGCATCATTTTGTAAGTATAAGTTTGTATTTATTTAAGATACATCTTTTTATTTATTTTTAATAATTCATTATTTTTATTTTATGTGTATAAGTGTATTGCCTGCATGTATGTGAGTGCACCCGTGTCATGCAATGCTGCGGAGGTCAGAAGAGGGCTTCGGATTCCCCTGGAACTGGAGTTAAGGACGGTTCATAGCCACCATGTGGGTGCTGGGAATCGAACCCGGGTCCTCTGCTAGAGCATTCAGTGCTCTTAACCGCTGAGCCATCTCTCCAGCCCCTATTTATCTTTTTAAATCTTAGACAAGGTCTGACTATGTAGCTTGGGCTGGCCTGGAATTTAGACTCTTCCTACTTGAGCTTTCCGAGTGCTGGGGTTATAGCCTCGTTCTTTTTCAATAGCCTGTGCTACCATACTAACTCTCATAACTCTGACTAGATGGGAAAGATGGTCTCACCTGGAAAGGGATTGTTAGTGTCACAAAATAATTGTTTTTGGTTCAAATGCAGCTCTTCCATATAGATATAATACCGACATCTGTTTGTTCAAAGTTCCACAACTATTCTATTGTACTTATTATCCTTGTCCATGTCCTTTGCGTGGAGCCAAGTTGATTGGGTATTAAAATCTCGGGGGCATTAATGGAACTTTGGCCTCTTTATACATGCAGAAGATTCCTTTGATCATTTAATGCCATAATTGAAAACCTACACTTTTATAACCTATTTTATTTTCACTTAATATGTTGTCAACATCTTTTCAAGTCAGTGATTACACTTCTTAACTTTCTTAAATGATATTTCTTTGTATGACTACACTTCAATTTAATTTACTAGTTCTATTTTAAAGTTCCATTATGGGGACTGGAGAGATGGCTCAGAGATTTAGAGCACTGGCTATACTTGCAGAGGACCTGGATTCAATTCCTAGCACCAACATGGCAGCTAATAATTTTCCATAACTCCAGTAACAGGGGAATCCAACACTTTCTTCTGACCCCTGCAGACACTGCATGACACGGGGTGCACTTATACATGTGCAAGCAAAATATAAAGATATTTAAAGTTCCATTATGAGCAATGATCTTACATCTCTATTCTGTAATGCAGGCCTTTTAATATGCTATATCATGTGTATTGAAAAACATTATTTTTTTTATTTTTTAAAATTTTTGGGAAAGAGTCTTACACTATAGATAGCCCAAGCTAGCCTAGAACTCACTATTGTAACCCAGGCTGACCTAGAGCTCTCAAAAGTCCTCCTATTTCAGTCTCATAAGTGTTGGGCTTATAGGTGTGAGCCACCATGCTTGGCTCTGTAAGACCTTTTCTATATAAAATGTTTAAATCATGAGAAAAAATAATAGAGATGTAATCTTGTTATATAGCCTAAGCTGGCCTTGAACTCACACTCCTTTCTTGCTTCTGCCTTGCAAATGCTGGGATTATAGTCTTGTGCCATCACACCTGGCTGAAATGTTTTAAGTATACCAAAAAGACTAGAAATAATGTGATGCCTTTGTACCCTCCATTAGCTTTAAGAAGTAGTAACATTTTGCTATGTTTGCTTTGGATTTTATTTAGAGAAGTACAAAAATAAAGTTGTTAAGGGGTTGGAGAGATAGCTCAGTTGGTAAAGCTCAAGGATCTGAGTTGAATCCCCTTGTAAAAGTGCCTGGCATGGGTGCACTGCGGCTGTTATCTCAGCACCACGGAGGCAGAGACAGGAGGAAGAGGTTCTCTGGGGATTGCTAGCCAGCCAGTCTAGTCAGCCTAGTTCTAGGTGAGCTACAAACAATGAGAGATCCTGTCTCAAGGGAGGTGGATGGTGTTCCTGAAGACGGCATTCAAGGTTGTCCTTTGGCTTTCATATGCATACGCCATATGTGTATCTATACCCATGCACATATACATGCATATACATGCATTAAAAATGTTTAAGTACCACCTGTCTTTTATCTCATCATATGTTTTTCCTACCCTCTTTAGAGGTAATCTTTTACTCCCATGCAGTTTTTAAAAAAAAACAATATGTATGCATATCCCTGTGACATTATGAAACATTCTTTTTAGTTTTAAAATCTTTTAATTTTTAGTTTTTAGTTTTTTTATTATGGGTGTTTGTGTGAATGTGTATGCCACATGTTTGTGGAAGCCAGAAGAGGACATCAGATTCCCTGTAGCTGGAGTTACAGTTGTTTGTGAGCTGTATAATGTGGGTGCTGGGAACTGAACTCCCGGTTTCTGGAAGAGCAGGGAGCGCTCTGTCCTAGTTGGCTTTCTATTGTGATAAAACCCTTTAATCAAGGGCTGGTGAGATGGCTCAGAAGTTAAGACCACTGGCTGCTCTCAGCATCCACATGGCAGCTAACAACTATCTGTAACTCCAGTTCCAGGGGAATTCAATGTCCTCTTATGTTGTACATAAAGCATTGTACAACATGGGTGCACTTACACATATGTAGACAATACATTCATACACATTGGAAAAACAAAAAAAAACATTCTAATCAAAACCAATCTGACTTATTTGACTTTCATGTCCTGATCACAATTCCTCATTGAGGGAAGCCAGGGCAGGGATTTGGAGGCAGGAACTGAAGCATGGACCATGGAGGAATGCTGCTTACTGGCTTGCTTCTCTGGTCACCACCCACAGTAGTCTAGACTACTAGTGATATGATGTTGAGTGATGTCTAGAGCCACTATGCTTGGCTCTGCAAGACCTTTTCTATATAAAATGTTTAGCTCATGAGAAAAAAATAATAGAGATATAATTTGTTATATAGCCCAAGCTGGCCTTGAACTCACACTCCTTTCTTGCTTCTGCCTTGCAAATACTGGGATTATAGTCTTGTGCCATCACACCTGGCTGAAATCACTCAACAATCAAGAAAATGGCTCACAGACTTGATCAGAGGCCAATACAATAGAGATAGTCCCCAGTTGAGGCTCTCCTTTCCAGGTGTGTCAAATTGACACCCAAAGCCAACCATGACATGCTCTTAACTGCTGAGCCACCTCTTCAGCCTCTCAAAAAATATGTTATTGCCAGGCATGGTGGTGCATGCCTTTAAACCCAGCACTCAGGAGGCAGAGGCAGGTGGATCTCTTGAGTTTGAGGCTAGCCTGGTCTACATAGGGAGTTCCAGGCCAGCTAGGGTTACAGGGAGACCCTGTTTCAAAAATACCAAAAAAATTTTATTTTTATTTTATGTGTATAAATGTATTGCCTGCATATAATAAGTGCCATCAGTGCTGTGCAATGCCCATGGAGGCCAGAAGAGGGAGTCAGAGTCAGATCCCCTGGAACTGGAGTTACAGATGGTTGTTAGCCACCGTATGGGTGCTGGGAACAAACCTGGGTCTTCTGTAAGAGCAGCCAGTGCCCTTCACCTCTGAGCCATCTCTCCAGCCAGCCCCTAGCCTCTCTTTTTAGGTTTTTCAAATGTGAGATGAGTCTGTTGATATACTTTTTTTGTGGTTTTTATTTCCCACTTAATGGTGCTGCATTTTATCCATTTTAGCTATTTCTGAGTACTTCAGTGCATTTCTTTTTATTTATTTTTTTTAAAAATTAGCTACCCATAGCCGGGTGTGATGGTGCATGCCTTTAATCCCAGCACTCAGGAGGCAGAGGCAGGCGGATCTCTGTGAGTTCAAGGCCAGCCTGGTCTACATAGTGAGTTCCAGGACAGCTGGGGCTAGAGGGAGACCTTGTCTCAAAAAGACCAAAAAAAAAATTAACTTCCCACACTGATTTTATCCCTAGGACTTCAGTTAGGTTATTTACATTTCAGGGGCACAAGTGAAGGTACACTGGGGCTGTAGAAGAGCAATCAGAAAATGATGGAAAACCTCTAGGTGTCTGGGCACGGGAAAGGTCCACCGTCAAGGCCTGGTGCCCAGGACCATGTGTGGAGTCAAGACCACAGCTGGACATCAAGTGAAATGGGAAGTACATTATTGAGAATCAGTCCTCCCAAGACTAAGTCCAACACAGAGGCAAAGCCACAGCCATGCACAGCTTGGGACCTCTGGGAGGATGCTGTGCTGAATGCAGCTACTCAGAGAAGGCCGACGTTGCTGCTCCACATTGGAAGTCCTCCATCTTCTCCTCTGCTCTACCCTTAGCCCACTGCGAAAGGAATCATGGCTTATGATTGAGGACCACAACTCCAACTCACAGGAAGGGATCACAGCTCTATTGAATTTTTGTCTTTTGAAATGGTGTAATATGGGAAGATACATACAGACATACAGACATACAGACATATAAGTAATGAGATGTACTCATATATTCTGTATCTCAAGAAATAAATTTCTACTTAATAAAGATATTTCTATGTTTTATGATTATTTTGTTTTTTCACATTCACTTTTGTGTGAGGTATGGATCTAAATATTTTACATTCTCACACCCACTAATGTGTAATGACCCCTCTATTATACACCAAGGTTTAGTCTATTAGATTCGGGGTTAGAAAGATAGCTTAACAGTTTTGCATACTGCTCTTTCAAAAGACCTGGCTTTGGTTCCCAGACCTAAGTTGGATGGTTCACAACCACTTGTAACTCCAGCTCTAGAGGATCTAATGCCTCTGGCCTCCGAAGGCACCCTCACATGCACATACCCTTATAAAGACATACACATACACATAATTAAAAATAAATCTTTAAAAAATTCATTTTGTGTATGTATGTAGGTGTGTGCATGCACACATGCTATGGCATTTATGTACAGGTTAGAGGACAAGTTGTGGGAATTGGAAATTGGTTCTCTCCCAATGTGGGTTCTGGGGATCAAACTCAGATCATTAAGCTTGATGGCAAGCATCCTTACCTGCTGGCTTGGATCCAGGCTGGCCTCAATCTCACAGAGATCCACCTGTGTCTACCTCCTGAGTGCTGGGATTAAAGGCTTGCACCACCATGCTTGGCAACAAATTTTTTTGATTCTTGAATTTTATTAAATACCTTTCTTCATACATTATTTTTTCTTTATAATATGTTAATATGGCAGCATACTTATTAGATTTTCTAAATGTTAAGCTATTCTTGAATTCCTGAGATAAACTCTACTTGATTGTGATATGTATATATTTATTATATTTTTCATAATTTAACATTTCTCTAAGTAGCATGTGCTTTCCTGTCAATGGCATCTTTTACTTGCTCTTGCTTAAAATTGGTCACTTATAATCCCACATAGACAAATTAAAGACCATTTGAGAAAGAAAAACAAATCTTGGCTGTTACCATCTTCTGGAAAGTTAAAGAAAACTTCTAGAATGTGTGTCAGTTGCTTAGAAAGGAAGCACAGCAGAGATGCCAGTAGGACTCCTGAAATCTTGTGTTACTACCTCTTGATTCCAGGAATGAACAGCAAAGTCCTGCGTTAAACAGTGATTTAGAAGAACTGGACTCCAAGTAGGAAGTTTTAGGAGTATCTTACCATATTTATCTTGCCTATGTTTTATTTATTATGAAGGCATTGAGAATAATCTATGATAAAAATCTGAATAAACAAGTCTAAAAATCTCCTTTAGTAAGTACACAATGTATGAGTGTCAAGAAAGTATTATGTCACGTCGAAGTGACAATATATTTTTTTCTTAGTATATAAAGTGATGTTTTCGACTTGAGATACATATTACATTTTCTATATTGCTGGACTCAATGCTCATATTTACTTAGTTTTTTTTAAGATGTGGATTTTTATGAGGGAGGGAAGGTGTCAACTCAAACAGCAGCAAGTAAACAGTGAATAAGCAAACTTCCTCTCATCACAAATAGACTTATTTGGGGCTTTAAATGTGTTGATAAAGAGCATTGATCTGTAATTTGACTTGTCTTATGATCCTTTTCCAATTTTGGTGTCTATGACATTTTGGACAGTTTGAGTCACTAAGATGAAGGGTTGTCTGTTTCTTGAAAGTTTGGTCTGAGTCTAACAGTTTCTTAAATGTGTAGGATAAAGTTTTGACTACTGGCTCAATTTTCTTTATTGTTTAAGCCTCAGATTTTCTATTATTTTGAGTCTGTTTTGGTAATTTGTATTTTATAGAAATACGTTATAAAATGGTGATTTCCCCTTCAAGTTTTATCTTGTTTTCTGTTACTCCAGATGTGCCAGCTCGCTTTTGATATGGAAATTGAGAAAGGAACTTTTTTTTTTTAATATCCTAGGGGCTGAACTCAGGGCCTTTTATGTGCTAGGTAAGCATTCTGCCACCGAGCTACATCCTTAGCTCCACATAATATACTTTATTTTGGGTTTTTAAAAAAAATTTATTCCAAAGAGAGGCAATTTTAAACACATTTTTCCAGAACTAACTTGAAGCAGGTTACATAAAAATATATATACAATGAAATTTAAGGGGAGAAAATAGGAATAAGAAATCAAAGACCAAAGGATTTGCCAACATGGGGTCAACTTTGGTGGAATAATGAAGGTTTCCATTAGCGCCATTCTTTTGTTTTTTGTTTTTTTTTTGAAAATCCTACAAGTGAGTTTATTGGGATTGCTAACAGAGCATAAGGGGGGGGTTACTTACAGAAGAGTTGTGCCCCTTCTCCATTTATGGCTGCACTGGAAAGTCCACACTGAAATATAGATCCTGTGACTTCTGACAGAAATGGTGAGAGCGGTGCCTCATGGCGTTCTTGGCTTATATTTCCTCAGTCCCTCCCCCACATGTAGCTAAGGTCCACTGATTGGGTGGAAGGAGTAACTGACTCCCCAGTCATCTCCTTGACGAGTATGGGAAGGAGGTGTGACTATAGCTTGCCGGCAGAGTGGTCAGAGGACACTTCAGGTAACACTCCACCCCTTCCTCTGGCTCTTACTTTCTTTCCACCAACCTCTTCCACAAAATCCCCTGAGCCTTGGAGGAGGTGATAAGTGTTGGGATGATCTTTCTCCCATTGTGGCAAGGCACTGAACTGTCAGGTCTTGTGCATCATCTGTTTTCTGTGGGCTATTGGCCCACGTCAGTGGGGTTCTATCTACTGTAAAAACACAAAGAGCAAGAAGCAAGAACATCTAAACAGTGGCTTCTATAATAACAACCTATGGGTGTCACACAATATACTTTAAAAAATAGTGACTTTAGTTAATTTTTTATTATTACCAACATGCTGAATTTATTTCCAACATACAGTATTGATTCTTTAATATATTTATAAAACATTTTTATTGAAGCTTTTCAATTTTCATGCAATATAATTTGATGGTATTTAGATCCCCTCTGGTGTCCGCACCTCCCCTTACTGCTCCCTGTCCCATTTGATATACTCTAGTATATATATGATAAAGCCTATAGGATTTATAGATCCAGGATGGGCTGAGAGCTGAGATGGTGGGTGTGATGGCTAATCCTGGCTGTCAACTTGACTGGATCTGGGATTAACTGAAATGAGAGAGATCTTGATTGGATCATCCGAAGCTGGAAGACACGCCCTAAATATGGGTATTACCTTCTGATGGCAGCCCATATAAAAGGCCATGGCACTGAAGACTAGCTGATCTTTTGGAATTCGTCAGACCTTCAGCGCCAGATTGGGATTACTGAGACATCCAGCCTCGTGGACTTGAGCGATTATGGATTCTCAGCCTCTCCAGTGTGGTACAGCCAATGTTGGACTACTCGGACTCTATCCTGTGAGCTAAGCTGATAAATCTCTATACATATATATTCATCCTACTGGTTCTGTTTCTTTAGAATCCTGAGTAATACAACAGGGAAGTGATTCACCCCACCAGGATTGAAGGGTGCCAGATCGGGATGGGATAGGATCCCCATGACCCGAGGACGTCTCATTTTGATACTTTTTTCTTGACATTTATAAACGGTTTTTCCATATATATATATATATGACATATTTCACACAGAGATCCACCTGCCTATGCCTCCTGAGTGCTAGGATTAAAGGCATGCATCACCTGGCCTTCACTCTCTTTTAAAAAGTTATTTATTGGGGCTGGAGAGACAGTTCAGCAGTTAAGAACACTGACTGTTCTTGCAGAAGACCCAGGTTTGAATCCCAGCACCCACATCACAGCTAACAACTGTCCGTAACTCCAGTTCCAGGGGATCTGACAGCCTCTTCTGTCCTCTGCTGGCATTTCACAACATGGGTGCACTTACCTACATGCAGACAATGCACACATACACATAAAATAAAAACAAAAATAAGTTATTTATTGTTGTTGTGGGGGAGCATGTGGGTCACAGCACATGTGTAGAAGAGAACAACTTTTTAGAGTATATAATTTCCTGTCACCTTTATGTGGGTACTAAGGATTTAACTCAGGTTACCAAGCTTGCCCAGCAAGTACCTTTACCTATTGAGCCATCTTGCTGGCCCTTACTTTCACTGTCTTTTGTAATATCAATCCAATTTTGTCTAGTGCCTCCCTTTTTCCTCTGCTGGTTTGAAAGTGATATATCCTATTTTCATTACTCTATGGTTAGCTTAAAAAAACTTGCTGGGGGCTGGAGAGATGGCTCAGCAGTTAAGAGCACTGGCTGCTCTTGCAGAAGACCGGGTTTGATTCCCAGCACCCACATGGCAGCTATGAACTGTCCTTAACTCCAGTTCCAGGGGAATCCAAAGCCCTCTTCTGACCCCTGCGGCATTTTACGACACAGGTGCACTCACATACATGCAGACAACACACTCATACACATAAAATAAAAATAATAAAATATTTTTTAAAAAACAAGGGCTGGAGTGATGGCTCAGCAGTTAAGAGTACTGAATGCTCTTGCAGAAGACCCGGGTTCGAGTCCCAGCACCCACATGGCAGCTGCGAACCGTCCTTAACTCCAGTTCCGGGGGAATCTGAAGCCCTCTTCTGACCCCTGCGGCACTGCATAACACAGGTGCACTCACATACAGCAGGCAATACACTCATAAAAAATGAAACAAAACAAAACAAAACAAAGCAAAACAAAACAAAAAACATGCTGGGCCTGGTGGCAGGCGCCTTTAGTCCCAGCACTTGGGAGGCAGAGGCAGGTGGATCTCTTGAGTTCAAGACCAGGCTGGTCTACTTAGCAAGACCAGCTGGGGCTACAGCGAGACCCTGTCTCAAAAAAGAACTTAAAATTGTGGAAGATGGCAGACGACATGCAGGCACGGTCTGCTAGAATCCCTGGGAAATAAATAGAAAAAAATGGATAATAGCTATCAAAAGAGATGGGTGATATTTGAATAGTTTTTTTGTTTGTTTTTTTGTTTTGTTTTTGAGACAGGGTCTCACTATACAGCTGTGGCTGGCCTAGAACTCACTATGTAGACCAGGCTGGCCTCAAACTCACAGAGACCTTCCTACCTCTGCCTCCCACATACTGAGATTAGAGGTAAGCATCCCTACACCTGGTTATCTCTGGTTTTAATAGCAAACTGTACAAAGCAGGAGAAAGTATAGTGTCTCTCTTAGAGGGACTAATGTTTGGAGGAGTTCTCCCTTCCCAGGGACAGAGCGCAAAGAATGGACAACTCGAGCAGGGCTTAAGACAGCTTCAGAAATCTTCAATGTACTCTCAGAAACAATTTTATTTATTTTTTAATTTTATGTGTATGAGTGTTATGCCTGCACGTGTGTAAATGCACCTGTGTTGTGTTGTGCAGTACCCACAGAGGACAGAAGAAGGCATTGGATCCCCTGGAACTGGTTGTTAGCTACCATGTGGGTGCTGGGATTTGAACCCAGGTCTTCTGCAAGAGCAGTCAGTGTTTTCAAACACCAAGCCATCTCTTCAGCCCCAGAAATGTTTTAAAGAGTAGCAAAAAGGAGGAGGTAATCAAAAGTTACAGCGGCAGAGGAGGGAGGCAGGGAAATCTAATTTTCCTGGGCTTCAGAATGGAGCAGTCAAGAAGCCGTCATAAAGAAAACCCTGCGGAGTCAGTGACTTGGCCACACAAGACCCTTCATGAAACTTGGAGCAAGTGTTACAAGACTGTAGTGCAGAAATCTGGCCAGCAGAATAGCTCTAGACTCTGGGGAAGGAAATTTTCATCAGAACCACCCAGTGTTCTGTAGGGGTGGAAACCTGACAGAGCCAGCACCTGCAGCCCCGAGTGATATTGGGAAGGACCGTGCTGGGCCCCAGGCCAGCATTCCCAGCCCTACCTGAGGAGAGCAGAACACATCTGTGACCTGACCTCATAAAGGATTGCCCAGGGTCCCAGCAGCTGAGAGCTTGGGAAGGAAAGCTTAGAGCAGAAGCTGGAAGCAGCCTGTGGGTGAGCAACTGCATTCAGACTGTACCCTATCCAGCCCTGCTTTGCTTTACAGTGCCAGTAAGCAGCCTGTCCTGCTCTCCTCTCACTCTTTTTCTATTTTTTTTCATTTTTCTTTTGATAGCTTTCCCAAGGAACATAAACTAGACTACTTTGGGGGTGGAGTCTCTGCACCTCAGTCTGGAGAGGCCAATTCTTTTAGGTCACTTTATTGCATTTTCATTTCTACCTTTAGCCAGAGCTGCCTCATCTCCCCTCACTCCATTCATATTTGCCCCCACTTCTAATTTCTCTCTCTTCTCCTCTGTCGTCCCAACACTGATCAGTGGTCTTACTTGTTTTTTTCCTTTCCACTGTACTATCAGTGTGCTTTACTTCCTAAAATGAAAAGATGATTTTTTTCTTTTCAACTATGACCATATTTTAATAGTAGGTTTATTCTTTGTAGTGGTTCTTTTTTTTTTTCAGACAGTATTCTACTCTCAAGGTAGTACTAGGGATTGAACCTGGTGCCCCGAATACCTGGATTGAAGGTCTAACAACTGTTAGACCCCAAGTCTAGGAGAGAAAAATGATACCTCTACCCTGCTACATACAGCCTAGCCCCTCTTAAACATTGTGAATACTTCCAATTAAGAATAAGAATGGTTAAAAAATAATCCAACCAATGGCCTAACCCCAGTTGCCCAAGTCCCAATGCAAAAGCCAAAAGAAAATCAAGGCAACACAACTCCTCTAAAAATCACTAAGTCACAGTATGGCCTCCAGTAAGAGTGAATCAGATGAGATTCCAAAGTATTCAAAAGAGTAATTCCAAGTGTGCTCAAAGAAATCAAAGAACACACACTCTTGAATGAATACACACAGCTGAATGCAATAAGGAAGTCACTATGGGATATGAAAGTGGACGTCAATAAAGAGATACAAACACTGAAAAGAACTCGTCTGAAGTACTAGAAATAAAACGTAAAATAAGTCACATAAGCTCCATGGAAGCCTCACAAATAGAATAGACCAAGAAGAAAATAGGATATCAGGACTTGACGATAAGGTAGATTAGTTAGAACAGTTAAGCAGTAACAAAAACGAATCAATAAGGTCCAAGTAGAACATAAGAGATCTTTAGGGCACAATGAAAAGACAACATCTATGAATCATGGGCATAGAGAGGTAGAATTTCATGTTAAAGGCGTGGAAAATGTTTCAATGAAATCATAGCAGAAAATTTACCAAATTTAGGGAAGGAGGTACCCATTCAGGTACAGGAGACATTTGGAACATCATACATACAAGACCAGAAAAGAGCTTCCCAGCATCATATCATAGTTAAACACTAAATATACAGATCGAAGAAAGTATATTAAAAGCTTCAAGAGAAATAAGTCACACATAAAAGCAAGAGCCATCAAAATAACAGAATTGTCAACTGAAACTCTCAAAGTCAGGAGGGCTTGGAATGATGTCTTTAAGCTCTGTGAGAACAACTGCCAACTCAGATTACTATACTAAACAAACTGTCATGCTTGAAGAAAAGAGAAAAACTTTGAACAATAAAAACAGGCTAAAGCGATTCATGATCGCTAAGCCAAGTCTATAGAAGACACTTGAAGAAATCAGACTGAAAACAAAGATAAACACTATGGGGAAGAATAAATCACATGACACTGGGAATTAAGCAAATGAAGAATAGTAGAAGCCAAGCACTGGGCTAGAAAGATGACTCAGTGCTTCTCTTGCAGAGAACCAGAATTTGGGTCCCAACAGGCTCACAACTGCCTGCAACTCCAGTTCCAGGCTATCCAACACCTTCTGGTGTCCACGTGCATTTCATTCACATGACATACACACAGACATACACATATATACATAATTAAAAATAAAATCTTAAGCCAGGTGTGGTGGCACACACTTTTAATCCCAGCACTTAGGGGGTGGGGGCGGAGGCAGGCAGATCTCTATGAGTTTGAGGTCAGCCTGGTCTACATAGTAAGTTCCAGGCCAGCTAAGGCTACGTAGTGAGACCCTGTCTCAAAAAAAATGTGTTTTTAAAACCCCAAATACTATAAAGCCAATAAAATGATGGTACTTAATATACATACACCTTTTAATAAGAACTGTGAATAGTAACATTCTCAATTCCCCAATGAAAAGACACAGACTAAAATACCAGATTAAATAACAGGATTCAGGGCTAGTGAGATGACTTAGCAGGCAAAAGTGCCTGCCATCAAGCCTACTGACCTAAATTCAATCTCCAGAACCCATGTGGTGGGAGAGAACCAACTTCCGCAGGCTGTCCTCTGACCGTCACATGTGTTCCATGGCACACAAAAAATAAAAAACTTAAATATAAAGGAAAGAAACAACAACAACAAACTAGGATTCATTCATTTGTTGCCTCCTAGACATGCACCTCATTATGCAAGGCAGATAGTTACAATCCGAGGCTGAAAGGATGGGAAAAGGAATTCCAAGCAAGTGGAAACAGGAAGCATCAGGTGTCACTCACTGTTCTAACACTTGGCAAAGTACACTTTAAATCAAAATTAGAGATAAAGAAGTTCCTTTCATACTGATTAATGGAATAACCTGTCCTAAATATATGTGCAGAACATGGTACATCCAGTTTCATAAACACTGTAGGTAAAGACACACATTAGTCCCAACACAATAATAATTGGTGGATTCAACACCCCGTTTTCACCAGTAGTCAGACCATCCTGACAAAAAATGAACAATGAAACATCTGAGTTAAATAATATCTTAACTCAAACAGGCCTAATGGACATCTATATAACCCTCTAACCCAAAATACAAAATACACATCCTCGGGGCTGGAGAGATGGCTCAGTGGCTAAGAGCACTGACTGCTCTTGCAGAGGACCCGGGTTTGATTCCCAGCACCCACATGGCGGCTAATAACCATCCTTAACTCCAGTCCCAGGGGATCCAAAGCCCTCTTCTGACCTCCACGGCATTGCATGACATGGGTGCACTCACATACATGCAGTACACTCATACACATAAAATAAAAATAATAAATAAAATATTAAAACAATGTTCTAGTTTGTTCTTCATTGCTGCGACAAAATATTCTGACCAATATCAACTTGCGGAGGAAAGGGTTTATTTGTCTTACATCTCTCAGGTCGCAGTTCATCAGGGAGCCCAAGGTAGGAACTCAGGGCAGGAACCTGGAGGCAGGAGCTGGAGCATAGGCCATGGAGGATCACTGCTTACTGGCTTGCTCTCCTGGCCCCTGCTCAGCCTGCTTTCTTATGCAACACAGGCCCACCTGCCCAGGGGTGGCACCACCCACAGTGGGCTGGGCCCTCCCACATCACTCATCAAGAAGATGCCCCTCAGACATGGCCACAGGCCAGTCCAATAGAGGAAACTCCCCAATTGAGGCTCCCTCAACCCAGGTGTGTCAAGTTGACACTAAAACTATCCAACACAATTGACCCCTTGTCAACTTGACACACAAACATCACTATTAAACCATAGCTTTCTAATTTCTGTCCCCAAGATATGATGTTGATATCACAACCTAAGACAGTACAACCTTAAAAATCCCACAGTCCTTAAAAAAAAAATCCAAACACTTTAAAGTCCATAGTCTCTTTTAAAAGTCTCAACTGTGGGTGGGCTTCTGTAAAATCCAAAACAAGTACTGTCTTATTTCAAAGGGAAGAATTGGGCACACCTAAGCAAAACCAAAGTCCAGCAAAGTAGCTTGAGGCTGGACATCTGGGATTCACTCACGATCTTCTGGCTTCAAAGGATACTGGCAACTCTACTGCTCTGACTCTGCCGTCCACAGCACACTCAGCTCGTCTCGCAGACCCAGGCCAGCTCCATTCCACACCTACTGCCAGGTCAAAACCATAAGAAGCGTTGGCAGATGACTGCTGTGAAATCAATAATATTTGAATTTACTTTCTCTGAGTTGTGGAATTCTGCCTTGACTCTGCTCATTTGCCAATTCTGAATACTTTAATTTCCCCATTTAATATTTCAGTTTCACAGATGTCTCATGGTATGTGTCTTTGTAAAAATGTATTCCATTACTCATCCCCTATCCCTGTAAATGTGGGATTGCATTAGGGGAATTCCTGGGATTGTTTGCAGAGGAGGGCAATAGAAACGGCTGGCTGTCCAATATGTCCAAAACTGCCAAAAATCTGATTCTATTACTTTTTATAATGCTTAATTTCTGTTTGGCAGCACAATTTGGAAGCTGGGAAAGAAAGCCTCATTTTCCATCTCAGTCAAGCAGAAGGATATGATCCAGGATCTTACTTCAAACCAGCAGCTATCCCAATATGACAGCATTGGGATTGCTGTTGCTGCTTGCTACTTTACAGCCTTTACAGCTCACACACCTCTGGATGTCTGAGGCTTTGTGGTCACCAATAAACCTGTGATCTTAAGGGGGAAAATGTCAAATGCACTTCCACCACATTCTATGACTCCATGGTGGCACACCCCTGTTGTCTCAGTACTTGAGAGACAGAGACAGGCAGAGCTCTGTGAGATGGAGACTGGTCCGCATAGTGAGTTCCAGGCCAGCTGCAGCTGAGGCTACATGGAGACCCTGTCTAAAAAACATGGGGATGGGTGGGCTGGAGAGATAGTCCAGCACTTAAGAGCAGGGGACCTGAGTTCACTTCCCCGCACCCACCTCAGGTGGCTCAGAACTGTAACTCCAGCTCTAGGGTGATCTGGTGCCCTCTGCTTGTACCTGAACTCACATAGGTGTATTTACTGGCTTGCTCCTCTGGCCCATGTTCAACCTGCTTTCTTATGCAACACAGGTGCCAGGGGTGGAACCGCCCACAGTGGGCTGGGCCCTCCTACATCACTCGATAATCAAGAAGATGCCCCACAGGCATGGCCACAGGCCAATCCAATGGAGGCAATTCCCCAATTGAGGCTCCCTCAACCCAGGCGTGTCAAGGTGACACTAAAGCTATCCAGCACAAACAACAACAACAACAACAACAACAACAAATACACATTCTCAGCAGCCCATGGAAGTTTCTTTAAAATAGAACACAGCAGACACAAGTCTTAAAAAATACAGGCAAATTGAAATGGAGCAAAACTAGAAACAACAGCAAGAGAACCCATAAAACATACACAAACTCATGGAGATTGAACAACACACTATTGAATGATGAATGGGTCATTGAAGGAATCAAAAAGGAAGTAAAAAATTCCTAGAATCAAATGAAACTACTACATACCAAAACCATTCTGCTATAATGACAGCAATCCTAAGAGGGAAGTTTATACCTACATGTAGTTATATTACAAAATCAGACAGATCTCAGACAACTTAAAAAATGCACATTGGAGCCTTGGAAAAACAAGAATAATCCAATACTCAAATCGTAGATGGAAAGAGTTAAGATCAGGGTAGAAACTGATGAAATGAAACAATATAATTGGCTCTTTGACAAGATAAACAAGATCAACAAATACCCAAACTAACCAAAAGAAAGAGATCCTAAATTAACAAAATTGGAGATTAAAGGGGAGACATTACAGTGGATATCAGTGAAAAAATTTTTTTGAAGAAGAAATCAATAATTTCTTCATAAGATCTACACAAGATTCAGCCCATCAATATTCTAGCTTTTATTTGGAAGGGTTTTGATTTCCAAACCCTAACAGGTAGCCTATGGAGAATTGGTGGCTTCTGGGGAAGGGCCAAACCAGTTTTCCTTTATGCAGTGGCCACTGATAGGTCCATCATGCTCCAATGAATGTCTTATCCACATAATTACAAGGACAAGACAAATTTGACAGAATGGGGTATTAAATAAGAAAAAAGTGGAATGCTCATTCATTGCTGGTGGGATTGCACATGCTTGCTACCACTATGTAACATAATATCGAGAACTCAA
>NW_008351176.1:1606448-1608948 GCF_000622305.1 Nannospalax galili
GCAGAAAGGCTCATTGTTTTTGCTACTAACACTGAGATGTTGGCGCATGCATCTTCAATCTGTATGTATTTGATTATTACTAGTCATAATCAGTTGCACTTGGATCCTTGGCACCTATGTATGTCTATAAAGTCATTGGGTGGATTTCAGTGGTAATGTTTATCACCTCTACTAATTAGCATGATGTAAATTTCCATGAGAAGCCTAAAATTTATAAAAGCATAGTACATGCCTTAGAAACTTATGTTCTAGGAAATTAGAAAGTTGTAAAAGAAGCCAAGATGAGATAAGCAATTTAAGCAGATTTATAACTTCATAATCTATAGGTAGATTATGGTGATAACTCAGTCAGTAAGGTGCTTTCCCTGTAAAATGAAGACCCAACTTTGATCACCCAGAACCTATATTTAAAAAGTCAAGGGGCTAGAGAGATGGTTCAGCAGGTAAGAGTACTGGCTGCTCTTGCAGAGGACCTGGGTTTGATTCCCAGCACCCACATTGTAGCTAACCACTGTCTATAACTCCGTTCTGACCTCTACTAGTATTGCATGACACAGGTGCACTTACCTACATGTAGACCATATACTCACACACATAAAATGAAAATAAAAATAAAAAACAAAAAGCTGAGCGTGACCAGGAATGGTGATGCAGTCCTTTAATCCTAGCACTCAGAAGGCAGAGACAGGTGGAGCTCTATGAGTTCAAGGCCAGCCTAGTCTACATAGCAAGCTCCAGACCAGCTGTGGCTACAGGGAAGACCTTGAACAAAACAAAACAAAAAAAGCAACAAAAAACATCTGAGCATGGTGGCAGATCTATAACAAGGAATGAAATTGAAGCAGTAATAAAAAAATATCCCAACTAAAAAGTCCCAGGCCCAGGAGGATTCATGGCTGAATTCTACCAGACCTTTAAAGGAGAACTAATGCCAATGCTTCTCAGTCTACTCCATAAATGGGAAAAGGAAGAAATGCCACCAAACTTCACAAACCCAGTGTTACAATGATACCAAAACCAGATCAAGACTCAACTAAAAAATAAAAATGTAGACCAATTGCCTTGATGAATATGAATGTAAAAATTCTCAGTGAAATACTTGCAAGCCAAACTTAAGAGCACATCAAAAAGCTCATTCACCATGATCAGGTTAGATTCAGTCTAGAGATGTAGGGATGGTTCAACACATGCAAATCAATAAATGTAATACATCACAAAAGTGGACTCAAGCAAAGAAACCATACAATCATCTGAATAGATACAGAAAAGCCTTTTGACAAAATCTGACATTTCTTCAGTATGAAAGCTTTGAAGAGATGGGATAAAATGAACACATCTGAACATAATACAGGCTATATGCAACCTATAATATAGCCAGCACTATATTAAGTAGGAAAAAGCTCAAAGCATCTTCACTAAAGTCAGGAACAGGGCAAGGTGTTCACTTTCTCCTCTTTTGTCCAATATACCACTTGAAGCTGAAGCCATGGCAATAAGATAAGAGAAAGAAATAAAATGGATGCAAATAGGACAGGAAGAAGTCACAGTCTCCTTTTCAGCAGATGATATGATTCTAGACATAGGGATCCTAAAGACTCCACCAGAAAATTCTTAGATTGATAAACGCTTTCAGCAATGTGGCAAGATACAAAATTAACATAAAAAATCAGAAGACTTCCTATAAACCAATACCAAGCATGCTGGGAAAGAAGTCAGGAAAGCAGTTCCAATTCACAATTGCCTCAAAAAAGAAAATACCTTGGAATAAACCTAACCAAGGAAACGAAAACTTTAAAACACTTAAAGAAACTAAAGGCACTAAAGATGGAAAGACCTCCCATGCTCGTGGACTGGAAAAATTGTTATTGTGAAAATGGCTATGATACCAAGATCAATTCTACAGAGTCAGTGCAATCCCTATTAAAATGCCAATGTAATTCTTCCTGTCAATAGAGAAAAGAATCTTAAGATTCATATGGAAGCAGAAACGACTCCAGACAGTCAAAGCAAATCTGAGCAAAAAGAACACTGTTGGAGGTGTCATCATACCTAATTTCAAGCATTACTCTGCAGCCTTAATAACAAATATAGCGTGGTGCTACACAAAAACAGACACGTAGACCAATGGCATAGAATACAGGACCCAGATAAAAACCCATGCAGTTGCAGCCACCTTATTTTTGACAAATATTCCAAAAATATACATTGAAGAAAAGACACATCTTCCGGAAATGGTGCTGGGAAAACTGGGTGTCCACATAGAGAAGACTGAATTTCTCTTAATGTAATGTAAGACCTGAAAGACTATGTTAGAGGAAAAAGTAGGGGAAACACTTAATGATATAGATAGACAAGTATTGTCTAAATAAGACTCCAGCACTCAGGAAATAATGCTAACCATTGACAAATGGGACCTCATGAGTTAAAAAACTTCTTAAAGCAAATAGTTAATCAAGTGAAGAGACAGCCTACAGAATGGAGGAAAATCTTTGCTAGCTAT
>NW_008351176.1:1610570-1624419 GCF_000622305.1 Nannospalax galili
GTACATAAAAAATTCATGACAGTTCTCTTAAAAATAAAAAAGCCTTTATCTTAAGACTGTTTCATAAATCTCCTGGTTTCAGTTAAAGTATCACAAAGCCAAGAATAGTTTCCCCGTCTGCCATTCTCCTGTTTGTTTCTTACCTATCTTTTTTTTTTTCTTTTACAATCCTTTCTGTAACAATAACTATTTCTTTGCAGTCACTTTATTGGTACCATCACTATGGCTTTATGTTTTGATCCTGTCTGGTAGTCATACATTCTTATTCCCAGCCTCCCACAGTACCATGGCAATCTCAGGGGTTTGGCTCATGAACATAATTCAGTTTAATATCTCTAGATATTAAGGCCTTGGAACAATCCATTCACTCCTCCTTTACAGCTGCCTATATAATTGTCAAAGAGATCTAGGGGAACAAGGATGCAGTCAGTAAGGGCATCACAGCAGTTCTGTAAATAGCTCTGCCTTCCTTATTCTCTTCTAGATTGAAGTCTTCAAGATTATCAGTGAGGAAATGGGTGTTCCATGATTTAGTCTTCACTCATCTTTTTCTGGCCAGATGTTTAGGTTCCTGATTTATGGTTCAATTTATGACTTTTAACTTTAAGGTGGTGTGAAAATGATACATATTTAGGTGAAATGGCACTTCCATTTTTGGATTTTTATCTATTTCCAGGGTGGTGAGATGTAGTATTATGTCCTCTAGTGATGCTGGGCAGCCACAGAGCTGCAGTTCCCAGTTAGCCACTGTCCTAGTTTGCTTTCTGTTGCTGTGGAAAATACCACGACCAAAAGCAAATTGGGGAGGAAAAGGTTTACTTGGCTTTTACTTCCAGGTCACAAACCATCATTGAGGGGAGTCAGGGCAGGAACTCGAGCAGGAACTGAAGAAGAAACCTTGGAGGAACACAGTTTACCAGTGTGTTCACTGGCTTCTGTTCAACTTGCTTTCTTATACAGCTGCCTAGGGATGGTTCTGCCCACAGCGGGCTGGGATCTCCTGCATCTTCTTCAATCAAGACAATCGATTTCTCACAGACACTACCACAGACCCATCTGACCTAGGCAGACCCTCAATGAGACTCCCTCAGATGATTCTGGGCTGTGTCAAGTTGTCACCTGAAGTTAACTAGGACAGCTACCCAATCATGTGAATTGTATACTGGTCAATTAGGTCTATTAAACCTATTTTGACTTATGATATTTTCCACTTATCATGGGTTTATCAGGCTATAGCCATGGTAGGTTGAAGAGCATCTGTATAGGAAAGAGATGGGAAAGTGGAAGATCAGGATTTTGGTAGCTTTAGTAAAAAACATATCTTGCAAAGTGATTTATACATGAAGTTAACTGTGGATTCCTGACTACCTTGCTCTTTAATTGTTTATGGATATTAGCTATTTGTGGAGCTGGATAGACGGCTCAGCAGTTAAGAGCATGTACCATTCTTGCATAAGACCTGAGTTTGGTCTTAGCACCCATGTCAGGCGGCTCACAACTGCCTGGAACTCCAGCTCCAAAGGATCTGACACCCCTTCCTGGGCTCTATGGGCAACTTTACTCACATGTGCATAGAATTCCCCATATCTACATGAGTTTGTTTGCTTATTTATTATTTATTTATTTATTTTGGTCTTTTTGAGACAGGGTCTCCCTGTGGCCCTAGCCGGCCTGGAACTTACTATGTAGACCAGTTTGAGGCTGGCCTTGAAGTAACAGAGATCCGCCTGCCTCTGCCTCCCAAGTGCTGGGATTCCCATGTGCCACCATGCCTGGCTTAGCTACATAAATTTAAAAACAAATCTTAAAATTTATTTTAAAAGGTAGTTCTAAAACTTTGAGATTTATATTATTTTTCTTGTTGCTGTGACAAAATAGCTGAAAAAAGTAACTTGAAGCAGGAAGAGTTTATTCTGGGATATGGCCCGTCATCGCACGTAAGGCATGGTGGCAGGAACCTGAGGTTGCCGGTCGCATTGCACACAGTCAGAAGCAGAGGTCGATGAATGCTGGCGCTCAACTCACTTGCTCTTTTTTTTTTCAGTCTAGGATTCCAGCACATGGGTGAGTCTTCCCATCTCAATTAACCCAGTCTAAAACTTCCCTTCCAGACATGCCCGGAGGTTTGTCTCCTACGTGATTCTACATCCTGTCAAGTTCACAGTATTAGTCCTCAGATTTGGGGACCTGAGCTGGGCCTTTGCAGAAAGACAGATCTGGGGTGTTGGCATTTCCCTAGAGCCCACAGATGGAAAAAGTGACTTTCTTTCTTCCCATGGGTCTGGCTTGCCGTCTCCTCCATGCTCAGCAGAGTCCTTGACAGTATAGAACGGAAATAATGACAGTTGCCATGAGGGATGACTGTAGTTTCCTCCCATCTGAGACTTTGTCAACATTTTCCAAGTGCCTAGTCCAACTATCAGATGGCATTACCTTCAATCTGCCCACTGCCTGGGCCAGCACAGAGCAAGTGTCTTGTTGGACAAATAGCCTGTGTGTCTGAATCTGGCTCCTGTCCATGCCTGGGAGATAGATCTAGTTTATAGAGGTTGAGGAAAAAGGTTTGAACCATATGCTTACCTGGGCAGGTGCTTCATAAAATCTCATGATGATGACATAAAGCTTTGAAAGCAAAGTCTAAAAGGATCCTCCCTGTTGCCTCTTTAGCAGTCCTGGAGCTATAAACAGGGCTGTTTGTACACAAGGGTAGTGTCTGTGGACAGAAGTGCGATTGACACGGGAGGCATCATTCAGTGAGCTTGACCAGTCTATCCTCTATAGGATGCTTCCTCTCCTGGCATCCAAGCCCTGAAAGCTAGTGTCATCCTCCATCATAACAGCCCCAAATGCCTTGTCTCTGGGAAGACGCTACCACTAAAGGGAATTTTGAGCTGTTCAGGGGTCTGCCCACATGGGTATATTGTTTAGATGACTTGGTTCTTTGCCTTCACTAAACTTCAGTCTCTAAAATACTTTTTCCTACCCTACACCCCAACCCGGATTAGAGAAGGTGATAGGCTGGCCTATGAAGAGAACGCTGCTGGGAAGGCCCCTGTCACGGAGTTGTCTTTGTGGAGAAGGGCGGCGATGGCAGCTGAGAATGTTGGCTCTCCACCACTTACTTAACCTCAGTCTCTGCATCACCTTTTCAGTAAACAAGAGATGGTGTACCTGTCTTAGAAGATTGTTATGGGGAAAAGTTAGTATGTAGTATGTATAAAGTGCTCCTCATATTGCTGGCCCATTCTTTGTGCTTAATACGTAATTATTTTTATTATCAATTGTGTGCATAAGAGAAAGGTTAGATGTACAGTTTTTAATAGGAATAAAGCAAACTCAACTACTGTTGACAGCCCTGGACAGCCTGGTTTCTGATGGTGGAAAATGTAAGACACTGCTCTGGGGATAGGGCAGGTCATGCTGCTGAGAGGCAGGGTGCAGAGGGTGCCAGTGTTCGCTTTCCTGGTTTCCTCTTTGGTGGCTGTTGTATAGCAATTTCCTCTGAGATAAAACCTTCCATTCAGGAGGGAAGCTGGGTAAACAACAGGATGTTTTAAATGAAGGTAAACAACAGGATGTCTAAAGGGAGGTAAACAGCAGACTGTTTTGAGGGAAGGAGAAATATTCCATCCTCCAGGGAAGCTTGTTAAGCTCAGGAAGTAAACAGCTCAATACCTTCAGGAAGCCCCTGAAGTTGACCAGCTTCCCTAGGCTCCTCCCTCCCCAAGCATATATAAACAGTAAGGCCTGCTGAGAGACACTTTCAGAAAAGCCCAGCTGCCTGGAAAAGGCTCAGAGCAACTGAGCCACCTGGAAGAGACACTCTCCAACCTGTTGAGCTGCCTGCAGGTCATACAGGGGCTTCAGATTTCCAGCTTTCATGAGCTGTCACTCTCTGGGGCAGGCTTGATGATGCAGATGTCTGTGAGTCATTTCTGCTCTTGTAAGTAACCCCTCATCTCTATTCCTGTAAGTAACCCCTATAAAACGCATTGGTTCACCTAGTTGGACTTTGGTGCTATACTTACTTTGGTCTGTTGTTGGTTCCCTGTCTGGGGTGAGTAGGCGTTTCTCATGGTTCTGTTCCCCTGAAGTAGTATCACACAGCAGTGGTTTTCTCTTAGTCTCTATCCTAGGACTGGGACTGGTGAACTTTGTGTGGTGGTAGTGGTGCCAGCGTTGCCGAAAGGCCATAAGGTCTGTAAAACTGTTTTCTCCATAAGGGATGTGCCCAAGTACTGCTGTAAATCTAATTTAAACCTTCTAAGAGATGTGGGCCTAGCTTTACATATACATGTGGGTAAGCCAAAAGAAAGTGTTTTCTGGCCTGGAAAGATGGCTTAGCACTGGCTGTTCTTGCAGAGGACCTGGATTTGATTCCCAGCACCCACGTGGCAGCTAACAACCATCTGTAACTCCAATTACAGGGGATCTGATGCCCTCTTCTGACCTCTGCAGGCTTTGCACAACATGGGCACACTTACATACATGCAGGCAAAATACTCATACACATAAAATAAAAAAAATTAATTGAAAAAATAAAAAATAATATGTTTTCAGGGCACCAAGAATGTCTTGACATTCAACTTCCTACCTCCTAAGGCTCAGAATCTAACACCAGCATTTAATATTATTGCATTAAGTTTTTTTTTTTTTTTGTCTTTTTGAGACAGGGTCTCCCTTTAGGCCCAGCTGACCTGAACTCATTGTGTAGACCAGGCTGGCCTTGAACTCACAAAGATCAACCTGCCTCTGCCTCCCAAGTGCTGGGATTAAAGGCGTGTGCCACCACACCCAGCAAGTTTTTTGGTTTTAAATGTGGATGTGTGGAATGTAGTTTTATCATGCTGTGAAGGACCTGCTGGGTTCTTGTTTGGAACCTGGGAACCTGGATTTGGGAAGTATTATTATTACCCTGATAATAACATGTTGTGGCATCTAAACTGTCAGTATGGTTCATGCTGAACCCTTTTTTTTTTTTTTTTTTGAGACAGGGTCTCTCTGTAGCCCCAGTTGGCCTGGAACTTGCTATGGAGTCCAGGCTGGCCTTGAACTCACAGAGATCCACCTGCCTTTGCCTCCCAAGTGTTGGGATTAAAGATGTGCTCGCCATGCCTGGCCCTTGAACACCCATTTAAAAAATATTTTATTTTTTATTTTAATTTTATGTGTATGAGTATATTGTGTGCATATGTGTAAGTGCACCCAGGTTGTGCAATGCCTACGGAGGTCAGAAGAGGGTGTTGAATCCCATGGAACTGGAGTTACAGAGGGTTGTTAGCCACCATGTGGGTTCCGGGAATAGAACCCAGGTCCTCTGTAAGAGGAGCCGATAATCTTAACTGCTGAGCCATCTTTCCAGCCCCTGAACACTCATTTTTATTTTGAGAGTCTGAACTTTGGGTACATGTTGGGCATGGTGTGAGCATCCACAAATAAAGATCCTGGGTTCTGAGTTTCTAGTGGTGCTCTACCTGGCGGCAGTTCACATGCTACAGGTTGTTGCTGGAGGAATCAAGAACATCCTCAGGGAAGGACCCTGAAAACTTGTTCCTACCTCCTCTGGACTCATTTTCCTTAGCTGAGTTTCCTTTGTATCATCTCTCTGTAATGAGCTGTAGCCACAAGCGTGTTTAATGCTGAGTCTTCAGTCTTTCTAGAGAATCATCCAACCCCGGGGTGGTTTGGGGGAAATCTCTGCTACAACAAAGAATTCTTGACATCACAAGATAAGAAAACACAGAGTAATATCAAAGCAAAAATCCTTAATAAAACATTGGCAAACCAAGTCCAACATCACATAAAATAATTATACAACAGGAGCAACTGGGATTTATCCAAGAATCAACTAATGTAATATGCCGTATTAGTAGACTAAAGGACAAAAATCCACATAACTGTTCCAATGTACATGTATAAGCCTTTACAAAATTCATAACAAAAACAAACTTAGAAGAAAAATTCCTTAACCTGATCAGAGGCATCTATAAAAACCAACCATATAAAGAACCTCATACAAGGGGTGAAAACCTCAATGCCTTCCATCTATGATCAGGAACAAAGCACAATAAATACTTGAGCTTACTCCTCAACATGGGACCAGAAAGTTATAGCCAACATTGTTAGAATAGAGAAGCACAGTTCAAACTCAGATCTATTTCCCAAACCCATCTCCCCATCATGTCTTTGGTAAGAGGGTTGGATAGCTTCCTCTCAGGAATTGTGAGAGGGTACAGGCAACATGACATGTCTAGTCTCCAGAAAATTCCAAGGATATCATAATTGCAACTATTCCTAAGGAAAGAGCACCTGCTGAGTTTACATGAGAGTTTGTAGGACTTTCAGTGACCCTGAAAAAATGTGTCAGCTTGGAACTTGGAGCCAGAGGAGATATTAAGTGGAAAGTTAGCAGTGTACTTTGTCTGGTTTGTGGGAACTAGTGTACGTGGGTAAGGAGGAAGGATCTGTTGTGATAGCTCCCTTCCCTCTCTCTTGGAGTTTTGGAGACAGGCTCTCACTATGTAGCCCAGGATGGCCCTCAAGGTTAATGATCTTCCTGAGTGCTCAGGTTATGGGTGTGTGCTGCTACATGTGGCTTTATGATATGCATCTCTAAGACAAGTTCAGAGGATGGAACCATCTTTAACTGGTAGCCGTCTTTAACTGTCCTGCAATTCCGGGGCTCTTAGCAACCCTGAGAGTGAATTGTCTTCAGCCTCTTACTGAAGCCATGAGATGATCAAGGCTTTTGAGATTCCAAAGATTCAAGTTTGAATCCTGCTTCTTCTCCTTAACTGTAGAATTTGTGGACAAGAGGCTCATTTTCCAAATGGGAATGGCAGGAGAACGTCAGTGGGGAGAGGGATGCAGGCGGCACTGCTGAAGCAGCATGAGCCTTCTCCCACTCCCCGGTACCTCCACTAGGTGACTACACCATGGGACAAGTCAAAGTGAAACACAAGTTGGTGAGTAAGAGGACAGCGCGTACATCTAAAACATGTTGTGGGTTTCTTAAGAGACCATAGTACTTAAGTGTCTTTGCATTGTTATATATTCTTTTTTTTTTTTGGTCTTTTTGAGACAGGGTCTCCTTGTAGCCCCAGTTAGCCTGGAACTTACTATGTAGACCAGGCTAGCCTCAAACTCAGAGATCTGCCTGCCTCTGCCTCCCAAATGTTGGGATTAAAGGCGTGCACCACCATGCCCGGCTACAATGCTATGTGTTCTAAGTTACATTCCTCAAAGGACGTAATTTATAGCAAGGCTTAAAGATCAAGTAAAACTAAAAATTTAAGTTGAAAAATTAATAAAAATAGGGCTGGTGAGATAGCCCAGTGGGGAAAGGTACTTGCTACCAAGCCTGAAGATCTAAGTTCCATCCCTAAGACCCATGAGGCAGAAAGAGAGCTATCTTCTCCAAGTTGTCCTCTGACCTCTATGCACACGCCATGGCACATCCCCCTAAAGTAAAAATAAGGTAAAAGTATATGAGCAGATTGGCCTATTTTTCTGAAAGAATTCCCTTTTATAAAAAATTGTAAGGTAGTTTTCCGAGGTGCATGTTTTAGGTTTATGGATGAGAAAAAAGAGTGCAACACAGTTATACTCAAGACCACAAAGATTCTGGCCCTAAGTAAGCAGGTTGGTTTTGTTGTTGTTGTTTGAGACAGTCTCTCTGTGGCCCCAGACGGCCTGGAACTCGATATAGAGACCAGGTTGGCCTGGATCTCACAAAGATCTGCATACCTCTGCCTCCCTAGTGCTGGAATTACAGGGCACTGCACCACACCCAGATGAGCATTCACTTTTTATCCTCAAGGGTGCCTTTATGACCACTGAAACTTCAGCCATCACCACTGAGCTCTGGGCAGGAAACAGGAGACACAGAGAAAGGACCCACCTCAGCAGCCTCTCGTCCTTTTTCAGAGCTGTCCCAGAAGTCTTGCATTGTGGCTTTCTCTAGAATTTCATTAACAAAACTTGGCCCCATGGCTACAGTTAATTGCAACAGAGGCTTTAAAATGTAGTCTTTAGTTAGGTGCACTGGCAATAAACCAAGACTTTCATGCTGTGGGAATAGGTACACTGGATAGGTAATGCAGTCTCAGGCACATGTACCCTGCTGAGCTGATGGAAGGGTTCAGTGATACAGCATGTGAAAAATGGCAAGCCCGGAGCAAGAAGCTGATGGGTACTCCCCCATCTCCCTCCCCTACTAGAGTGCTTTAGCCAGGAGTTATGGGGCTACATATCGGATGTGGCCGATGGGGGATGACCAAGGGATCCTTTCAAGGTCATTGTTTCTTGTTTGAACACTTAGCTCAGTGCATGCCACTAAATAGGAGCCCATACATGGCATTTGGATGAATAAAAGAGCGTGGATTTGGCATCAGTCAGACCTTGATTTTGAGTCTTTTCTTTTCTACTCTCTAGTATGCTCTTGACTGTTGGGATTGCAGGTGCGCACCATCAGGCTTACCTAGCTGAACATATGATTTTTGACCTTTCCAGTCTAGGTGTCCTCATCTATAGATTGGAGTAAGAGCTACTCCACAGAGTTGTTGAGAAGATCAGCTAGGCAGGTACTATGTAAACGTCCCAAAATTGGTCTAGATAGAAACAGTACGACAGGCAAAATGTGTTCCCTGAGCTCCCTACCTCTCTCTATCCAGTCTGTCTCTCAAGCTGCCTTTGTCTAGGTTCCTGTGCTGAGCATCCTACCTGGTTACAAGCTGGGACTCAAGCTTGCCTGCCATGTTGAATCCCAGCTCTGCTACTTCACTGGTTATGTTGTTACTCAGCTGCTCTGCCTGGATTTCCTCATCTGTACCATGAGTGCCCACCTCATAAGGCTGTTGTGAGGGTGAGGAGATTGTGGAAAGCTGTAAGAACAGCACCTGGCACAGTATTAGCTGCTGTTATTATTTGGTATCTTCCTGCTCTCTGATGATGTGTCTGCATTTTATGTTGATTTTTGTTCCCTTCTCCACAGAAGCTCACTATCTCTTGTCCCTTAGGGATGAGGAGGCACCTTCTCCTCTGTCTCTGCAGTCATCCAGTGAGCCCTTTCCCTGCTGTTCCACTTTTGGGATGCTTCAGGGGTGACAGTTTGCTACCTCCATGTCCTCATAGGACCTTGGGGATGGGGTTGCTGTAGGACATCACAGGAAGACCCTGGCAGGGAAGGTCTCCTACATCTCCAGCCTCACCCATCACTGTGGTCCATGAGGCCCTGTATTATCTGTTTTCTGCCCCCTCCCCTCCCCAATCCTCACTCACTCTCCAGCTCCACTCACTCTGATATTCCTCCTGCCAAGTTTTTTTTTTTTTTCTCTTGCTAAGCCATTCTTCCCCCAGATCCTTATGGAACTCACAATCTCATTAGCTTAGTTACGCTGAAAAAAAAAAAAAAAATAAAAAAAAAGGCTCTCTTGGAATTTTCTCCTTTTTTTGTTTTAAAAAACCAGCTCCACTCACTCTGATATTCCTCCTGCCAAGTTTTTTTTTTTCTCTCTTGCTAAGCCATTCTTCCCCCAGATCCTTATGGAACTCACAATCTCATTAGCTTAGTTACGCTGAAAAAAAAAAAAAAAATGAAATAAAAGGCTCTCTTGGTATGTTCTCCATCTTCTGTTTTCTACTCCTTCAGACCATTACTACCTGGCATTAAATCAAATACTGGATTTATTTGCTCTTTGTGTCTTCCTAAACTAGGCTGGAAGATGCCTTCAATCCTCATCCCTAGAGTAGTCCCTGCACACAGTAGGTGCTCTGTGGCTTTCAGTGGTGGAGTGAATATCCATGTAGTACTGCTCTAAGGACACGTACTCTGGCCATCCTTTCCTTTTACAGGATGAGCAGAGAGATGGGGATAAACTGGAGTGTTAGGATGGGGGAGAGGATCTGGTTGCCACTGCTGGGCTTCAGTAGCAAGAACTGAGATGCTATACTGGGACCCTCTGACCACTACGTTCTCCTTTCCTGGCCCTAGAGTTCAGGCTCCAGTGATTCAAAGTATTATGCTCAGTTTTCAAAGCAATTTCATATACACTGTCTTCTTTTCTTTGCAATTATCATACATTGTTTTTTGTAGCCCAGATGACTACCACAGCTCGTGTATGAAGCTGAGCCTGGCTTTGAACTTCAGATCTTCCTGCCTCTGGCTTCCAAGTGCTGGGATTACGGGCACACACCAGCACATCTGACACAATTACCATTATTTACTCAGGGCAGTAAACTTCATTCTAAAGACAGTTTTCTAGCAGAGTTGACTATAGGTACATGCAGCTTAGATGTGACTCTGGGAGGTAGGGAGTTCCTGGCTTTGGAGCTCAGGCCCCTTCTTGGTGGGAGAATTGGTGGTATGCACACCCTGCTGGTTCAGCTGCGTGGATTTTATGAACCATTCAAGCCTGCAGTTTATGATTCTCCAGTCTTTATTTTTCTCATGAGGGACAGTAAGGCTTAGAGAGGTTATATGACTTGCTCAATCTGGGGAAAGAGAGGCAGAGGGCGCTTTAAGGCTAGGTCTGAGTGGCCCTTCAGGCTCAGCTGACTTGCATAGAGTGGCATGCCCAGCCCCCCACCTCCTCCTCCATGTGCAGGCATAGAGCCGGGAATCCAAGGTAAATGACTTTCTTAAGCTCAGAACTGACCGTGGCTGACCCAGGTGCTACATGCCAGGCCTGTCATAAAAAAGAGACAAGGCTAGAGGGCAGAGTCCCCCTGCCTCTTACTAAGGCATCTGCTCCTGGCCCAGAACCTTCCTAGGGTCAGCTCCATCCACCCCTCCCCAGCCCCCACATTTTGCTACAGGCTATTAAGACCCCCATCTGCACCATCTCTCATTAATTAAAAATGCTGCAAACCATCTGTTTGAGGAAGCCTCTGAGAGGGGGCCGCCTGCCTGAGGCAGCACTCTCTCAACACTTCTCAACTTTAATTGAAAACTTACTTTTAGAATAAAACCTAGGCGCCTAAGCCCTCCTTGTAGCTACCGGCCATGATGGTAGTGGTGGTGATGGGGGAATGAGCCTGGTGGGCTGTAATTGATAGAGGCTCTGAAGTCAAGAACATTGACACAGGATTTAGGAGGCTTGATTTAGCCTGTTCAGCTGTGGTGGAGGGGGGAGAGGGGAGCAGAGAAGAGTGTAGAAGCTGGCAGCTAGAGGGAAAGGGCAGAGACTAGTAGCCCATCATAGTTGTGGCAGATTGTAGGGCCTGAGCCTAACTCTGCCCCCTGGGTGTGGGACAAGCGACACTTGCCTCTGCCCTTGGAATATTGGAGTCAGCATGGATCCAAGGCTCTCTGCAATAGATGGCTTTGTGATGGGGACTCAGAGTCTAGGCCCTCCACTGAGGACCCTGTTAGGGAGGGGCAGACCCTGGTCTTTATTCTGGCTCTGTTGCTGCTTCCCTAGTTTGGGTCACTTTCCATCCTCCCTATTCTGCCTGTCTTCCTGGGAATATTTTATTGACAACTTTTTGGAGTCAGTTCTCTCCTTTCACATTGTGGGTCCCAGGGATCAAACTCAGGTGTTCAGACTTGATGGTAAGCACCTTTACCTACTGAATCATCTTACTAGCCCATCCCTGGGACTATTTTTAAAGCTTTGTGATTACTGTCACTCGTGAGATGGGCATGGGAGTAGTGGAGATACCAGCTAAGGCCTGGCCTCTCAAGACCCTGACCCATGCTGGATTACTGGGAAGTAGGCAGGAAAAGGTGGTAGGTAATCTCCTATCCATGCTCTGTCTGCTGTCCCCCAGCAAGGCAGAACAGAATTCTCATCCTCGGTCCTCCATTTTCTGGAAAAGGCAACTTATAGTCAGAAATAGTGACTTCCTTAAAGTCAGACACCAATTAAGTCCGGGGCTGGTTGGACCACCCAGGTCTCTGGTACCAGGGTTGGTTCCCATCTCTTCCCATTGTACCCCATGTCTCATCCTTTTTCTCCCATAGGGCTTGTCGGAGCAAAACTATGATGTCGAGTTGGCCCGGTCCACAGGCACACTGATGGTCTCTGACTTTCCTGAGTGTGATATTGCTATCAGTCAGAAGCAGCTGATTCATTATCTGTCTCTAGTGCCTACTACAGATCCTCATAGAGGTCTGCCCTCAGACCTGTAGCTTAGAGACAGCTGGATGTGAGGGAGGAGGGAGGAGAGAGTCCACTTGGCTCTGAGGGGAGCCTCAGAGGGCAGAGCCAGGGAAACCAGGAGAGAGCCCAGTGCATATAGACAACCTAAGCCTCTCATTTTGAAGAAAATACACAGCAAGGAAGTGGCAGGTCCAAGGTCACTGGCCACTTCAGGAGAGCCAGGCCTGGACCACATCTTCTGATTCTTCCTCTTTCCTCTTGCCCTGGGCAGGAATCAAGGTCAGGAGGCCGCAAGCCACTTAGAATGGGCTCCACGTCAAGTCACGCTAGCCTCTTTCCACCTGATCTCCCCAAATCAATTTGCAAAACTTCCATGAATACTGTCAGGAAATCTGCAAGCTGTTTCAAACCCGGGCACTGCAATAACTACAGGTGTAATGACTACCTGGGGGGAGACAGATATTAATGGGATAATTAAAGATTAGCGTGGCCTTAGGCAGTTCAGCAAAATTTACCTTTCTCGACAGCTGGTTTTGGAAGAACCTCGAGTCGCAAAAAAGTGTTGCTCGGGCTGGGTGACCTCAGCCGCCTAACTTATTAACGCTCTGCTCCTGCAGGAGGCTGTTTTCTGGGCAGAGCACACTGGATTGATTGGCAGCTCAGCAACTCGCTGAGCTGGCTGGGGCTAGGCCTGTGCAAACTCATGCCATGAACTCTAATGGGTGGCATGCCATCTGGGCACGCTGTCACTGCAGATTCTGATCCAGAAAGGCAGGGAGGCTGAGCCTCTGCATTGCTAAGAGGCTCCCAGGTGGCACCTCTGCTGCCAGGTTCTTGGACAGCTCTGTGAGGAGCAAACCTATGGGGGGGTCAGTCCAGAGAGGAGGACAGGAGCTGTGGCCTAGGCACTGATGAACAATTTAGATGCATCTAGTTTCAATGGAGGGAAAGAACAGACCGGTTGCCTGGCTGTTGCAATAGTTTTCTGAGCTGGCCCCTGTGAGGGTCACTTTCCCACAAGGATTAGGACAGAAGCTCTGAAATTTTTGACTGTCTAGGTCAGAGTCCCAGCTTTGGCCTCCAGTCTCAGACGGTGGAGGCAAGAATAACACATACTTTGTAGAACTGTCGTAAGGGTTAAACAAAATTCACTTAAAGCCTGGGATGCAATCTATGTCGGTTGTAGATATTTTCAGTCCTGAAGGACATACAGACACACACACACACACACACACACACACACAATTTGACTGTCTAGGTCAGAGTCCCAGCTTTGGCCTCCAGTCTCAGACAGTGGAGGCAAGAATAACACATACTTTGTAGAACTGTCGTAAGGGTTAAACAAAATTCACTTAAAGCCTGGGATGCAATCTATGTCGGTTGTAGATATTTTCAGTCCTGAAGGACATACAGACACACACACACACACACACACACACACACACACAAATTCAGAAGTTTTGGGTTTTTTTGTTGTTGTTTTGTTTGTTTTTTGGAGACAAGGTCTCACTATGTAGCACTGACTGGCCTAGAATTCTCTATTTAGATTAAACTGGCCTCAAACTCACAGAGATCAGTTCTGCCTCTGCCTCCTAAATGCTGGGATTAAAGGTGAGCACTGACACATCCAGCTAATATATTTTGCTTTTTAAAAATAATATTTAATTTATTGGCTATGTATTTTATAAACATTCTCATTCTTTTGTTTTAAAATTTGCATCATAATTTTAAATTATTTTGCTTGTAAT
>NW_008351176.1:1624473-1627939 GCF_000622305.1 Nannospalax galili
AAATTAACCAAACACCTTCAAATATTTAAGATACCATTTGGTAAATTTAATGTGTTTAACTCTATAGTACTTGAATGATAAACCTTTCCTAAGAATTAAGTAAATTTTACAAATCTAAGATAACCTTAAGTGTATACAAAGGTAACATGACTTTTTTAAAAATATAAAATCACAAAGATAAGTCAATTGTAAAATCATATTTTAGGTTGGATTTGAAGACTAACCTGTTAACTCAAATAAGTCAAATTCTCAAACATCTCAAATGCTCAGAGTACCCAATACACCCAGACTCTTTAACATCTAAAAACATTCATTCTGTGGGCTTGAGTATCTCAAACATTTCTATATTAAAGGTTGAAAAAGACCCTTGCCCACTAAAGATAATTATACCTTCCAAGTAGTTTGGGGGGTCACCTTCTCAGATGTTTGAAGCTGCTGTTTTTCCAGAATTATCAGCCACAACTCAGACTAGATTCTTATCAGTGGGCTCTTTTGTCAGGGACTCCATAAGTTGAAGGAGTGGCACAGGAATCGGGGCCTTCTCCTAGGCTGCCCCAGCCCAAGGCTGGACTTGTCATTTACTGGTTTCTTGAATGATCAGGCTGAGGTGACACTGCAGGGCTGTGTGCTCCTGCTGTTGTTCAGTCACATTTTCCAAGACATACAAATGGTATTTGGATTCAGGTATGTTCTTGTGATTTAATTTAACTTTGTAGTCAAAATGTCATGGACATTCTCTGATAAACAAATGTTAACACTGGTAACTGTTGTTACCCTCATGACCTTAGAATGGTGAAGAAACGGTCTGAAGACTCCTGGGATCATTCAGGAGGACACTGTACAGGGGCCCTTGGGTTCCTCAGGCCCTGAGGACCTCTGGTTGCTTCTCTTCCTCTATATGGTGTAAAAGAAGGAACATCGCCTCAGGCTCAGGTCGGGGAGGCAGTCAAGTTGTGTCACCTCTCTGGGAATCCATTTCGGGATTTGTACAAATAGAAATTGTAGTAATTTGGTATTTTCCTGGATGGGGTTTCAGGAAGATCTGATGAGATGGATACCACAGCTTAGCACTCAGAACAGTTTAAGTGCTGCAAAAAGTTATGTTCCTGTTTCTTGAGTCAGATTTCAAAATAGGAGCTGATTGTACACACGTGGAGGAAGGGAGGGAGGGAAGAAGGGAAGGAGAGAGAGGAGAGAGAGGAGAGAGAGAGAGAGAGAGAGAGAGAGAGAGAGAGAGAGAGAGAGAGAGAGACTCCATAACTCACAACTCCAGGGTAAATGCAAAACAAAGCCAACAGAACAGACGACTTCTTACAAAGATGTGTGGTCTGCTGTGGCTGGGTGATTAAAAGTGAAGGTCACCCTGAGAGCAAAGACTTCTCAGTTCAGACCTAGCAATGTGTGTGGACTGGAGAGGTCCACGGGCAGTCTTGGCCATCTGTCCACCTGTCTTCATTGACCCCACTTTGGAGTCCACTCCACCCTTGCTGCCTCCCCTGAAGCACCCTTCCTCTGAGGACCATACAGGCATCTCTAGGGGTGGCCAGACAAACAGGAATTTGAATTCTATCTCAGCCCTTCACTGACCACAGAGACCCAGGCCAGCCTATGCCGTAGGGCCTGTTTCCTCATTTGCAGAATGGATAGTGAGAACAACCTGGCTTCATGGGAAGTGCCCCAGCACTGTGCTGACTGGAGAGCCCTGCACATATGCTCACTCTAAGGACCACTGCAGTATAACATGTCATTATTAGCAGGACATGTTTCTGTCCCTGGAATCTGGTCCTTCTCATCTCCTTGTTACCCCAAACCTAGCATAGCCCGGATCAGAGCTGTGTAATGCTGAAAACTAAATAGTGGTGTGTAGGTCAGTCTCCTCCCACACACATGGTGACCCGCGACCCACATCTTGCTCATTTCTGTCTCCCCAGCATACATCACAATGATCTTACTACAGACAGAGGAAAGTGAGTTGTACCCTGTCTGCCTAGGCCTTCCATGGAGAGTTGCCTTTTCTCTGAGGCCTCCCCGGAGCCCACTGCCCCTGGGCTCTCAGGCTCCTTCCTCCATTTCTGCTAGGAACTCTAAATGGAGTTCCTGCTCCTTGCCTACCATTGAATGCAGGCATGAAAAATGTGTGTTTCTTATTGTTTTAGGAAACCACATGGGGTGGGGATGAGAGAGGAAGAAATTGAATCAGAAGCAACAATTTATCTTTTGCTAAAGGGACCAAAAGGATTCCAAGAAGCCAGTGCTGAGCCCCTCACTCAGACAGTGCCCATCCCTCTATCTAGTAGGCAATTAGCTGGGATAGCTGGAGGCCACATGCTTTGTCCCTATGTGAGAGGAAAGGGATTTGATGGCCTTGAATGGCATTCTGGTTCTGTGAGGACCTCTCAGCATCCTGAGAGCATGCAGGGGGCTCAGCTACTCACCCTGGCTTATGGGCCTTTCTAAACCCTGCTTGCCATCACTGCCTATGTCCATGTTTTTGAGGCTCTCTGAAGAGATAGATCAGGAAGGATGTGGCAAAGTTCTGCCATTGCTGGGTGCATTTGCTTGGGCCTTTTGTCTTCTTTGAAAATAGGGGAAAAGACAGAGAGCTACATCCCATGACCTACTGGGCTCAAAAACCCAGCTTGGGGGCTTAGAGAGATGGCTTAATTAGTAAGGTGCTTTGCCATAAAGAAAACAAATCTATATTGTGTATGTAATCAGAGAAGTCCTGTCTCTGGGGCAAAGTGACTGGCAGCTCTAAGAAGCAGATGCTCACACTCCAGAGGTGACCCTGTGGTTTGTACAGAGAAATGCTACTGCCAGGTGGACAGAATGCCCACCTTGGCCAGGAGATGCCGGGGAGGTACAGGTCCAGTGTGGGTCGTACCACTGGCCTACTGGGAAAACCTCCCATTTTGGAGCCTCAGTGTCCTCTTCTGTGAAATGGAAGAATAACCACAGCTGCATGATGGAGCTGTTGGATGGAAAATGAACTTTTGTGTGTTGGGTGTTCAGGGAAGTCTGGCATTTAGAGAATACAACAAAACATCAGCCATTCTAAAACTGTTAGGAATAGTTGAGCAGGACTTGCCCTCTCCTGGGAAGAGCTGCTAAAGATGGTCCAGTTTCCTTAGCCAAAGTGCTCCTTCTTCCCAGGGAGTGGGAAGTGTCAGGTAGTGTCAGGATTTGCTCCCAAGGCTTGCCCTTTCCATTGCTGACCAAACACCTGTGCATGTCACCTTCAACTCCACCAGGTTTGGACCCTCTCAGTCAACTGCTGCCACCTCACCTTGCTTCATGGAGACTGATCATTTTATTTATTTATTTATTTATTTATTTATTTATTTATTTATTTATTTAATTATTTATTTATTATTTCTAATTATTCCAAAGAGAGGCAATTTTAAACACATTTTCCAGAAATAACTTGAAGCAGGTTACATAAAAATATATATACAATGAAGTTTAA
>NW_008351176.1:1628197-1640774 GCF_000622305.1 Nannospalax galili
TTTTTTTATCCTAAAGTGTTTTTGGGCTTGCTAACAGAGCACATGGTGGAGGTTTACTTACAGAAGAGTAGGTGCTAACCCCCAATTTATGGCTGTGCTGGAAAGTCCACACTCAAATATAGAGCCTGTGACTTCCTGACATCACACAAAATGGCGAGAGAGGTGCCTCATGGTGTTCTTGGCTTATATTTCCTTAGCCCCTCCCCGACATGCAGCTAAGGTGGATTGATTGGGTAGGGGGGGTGATGGACTCCCCTCTGACTCCTTGATGAGCGTGGGAAGGAGGTGTGACTAGAGCTTGCCAGCATAGTGGTCAGAGGACACTTCCAGGTAACACTCCACCCCTTCCTCTGGCTCTTACTTTCTTTCCACCAACCTCTTCCACAAAAGTCCCTGAGCCTTGGAGGGAGTGATAGGTGTGGGATGATCTTCTCCCCATTGTGGCAAGGCACTGAACTTTCAGGGGAGACCTCTCATTCTTAAGGGGGCTGAAGGGTGACTTGCTCACTCCAAACTCCTCACTCACATAGTCATTCAGCCTCTGATTGGTCCTCAGCATGGCAGTAAGGTTACTTACAATAAGAACATTAGCACTCCCTCTTGCTGAGCCCTTCCTACACACCAAACCACTTTCCTAGGGGTTTTAGGTACACAAGACACAGCAGCTTCTAGGCTGGCTCCCTCATGGTCCCTAACTTTACAGAAGAACTAAGGCTCAGAGAAGGCCAACCCCAGAGAAATGGGTGATTGTGGCCACAGTGAGGGATTGTGTAGTGATGCTATCCTGCACGTATGTCATTTTGGCCTCACAGAAAGGAACAGTTCCTAGGGGAGGGTGTGCTGGGAACAAATCCTGACAAACTGTACTTCATAGAAATTTTTATCAACTTACAGCCCTACCAGTAGAGTCTGAGCCTTCCTGATTCCTCCAAAGAATATTATCAAACCTAAAATTGTTTCTGTGACAGATAACAAGCCCTGGGGTCCTGCTCCGGCGTCTCCATGAATCTCTCTCATTAATGAGATTGAGGATCTGGCCATATGGCTAAGAGCTGTTCTCCTGCTCCTCTGTGAACCACCTGATTATGTTCTCCATCCATTTTAAAATCAGTCCTTTTTATTTTTCTCATTAGTTCCCAGTTCTTTAAGAAATCAGCTTTGTTTTATGAACGAATGGGCATCATCCTTGAACTCACCATTTTTCTTTTTAATTTTGTTTACAGTTTTTTTACATGTAAGCTAAGAATTTTTTTTATGTAGCTGAGTTTATCCACTTTGACTTTTCTAGGGTTATGGTTTGTGTCCTACTTAGAAAAGTATTTTGCTTACTTTAAGACTGCTCTCTCTTTTTCAGGACGTTTGTGGTTTCTTTGTGTATGTTTAAACATTGAGATCCATCTGGAATTTATTTTGGTATGTGGAGTGAGGTAAAGATCTAACTTCAAGCTTCCCAGATGGCTGCTTCCTCACATGCTTCCTCACATACCAAGAAACTGGAATCTGGAAACAGGCTGTGACTTGTTTGGGTTTGCACAGATCTTAGGACCAACAATACCACATGAAGAGAGCCTGCAGTGGCCCTCAGAATAATTTCCCAAGATCCAGCCAACGGATGGGCTAGCTATTGCTCTAGGAGTCCCCCAGCATTGCTCTGGCAGCAAATGAGGAATCTAGGGGGTAGGGCTAGGATTAAAGACCCTTAGAACTGAGGCAGAGGGGGTTGTTTGTGCTGATCTTCCAGAGGAGGTACAGGTATACCAAGGGGTCTAGCCTAGGCTCTCACTGAGGAGAGGTGCTCCTAGCTCCTCACAGAGAGGTGTACCCAGCTCCTCTGAGGCCTCTCAAGGCATCTCAGACTCTGAGCCCAGGGCTTCTCATGCCCAGAGTACATGAGAATTTATACACTCTGGGCATAAATTCTGGGAGAATTTATGGAGTGAAAAAGCTCAGTCAGTGTTTGGATCTTTAAATGAATGTTCCCTTTGGAAAACTGAAATTTATTTTGGAAAATAAACACACACCCTGCCTGTCACAATGTAGATTATAGAGAGGGCACAGATCTCAATGTTATTCCTGTGTATGAATCAGAGTTCTCTGAAGAAACAGCCAATAGGGTCCATACCATATTATACAAGCTTCTTTTTTACATTTTATTATTTTAATTTTATGTGTATGTATATATGTAAGTGCACTCATGCTGTGCAGTGCCCATGGAGGTCAGAAGAAGGCATCAGATTCCCTGGAACTAGAGTTACAGATGGTTGTTAGCCACCATGTGGGTGTTGGGAACTGAACCTAGGTCCTCTGCAAGAGCAGTCAGTGCTCTTAACTGCTAAGCCATCTCTCCAGTCCTTATAGGTGCTTCTTACACATGGGCACTAAATATATGGAACTGGCTCATGCACTTATGGGGATGGGCAAGCCTAAGATGAGCAGGATAGATGGCCTACTGGAGGCCCAGGGGAGCTGAAGGTAATCCTTCAGGCATCTACATGCCTGAGAACCCCAAGAGCTGATGGTGTGGCTCCCATCTAAAGACTGGCAGGCCGAGAACGAGGGAGAGCCAGCAATTCAGTGGAGAAAGGCAGGGAAAAGCCCATGTTGCAGTTTGATGGCAGACAGGCAAGAAGGACTCTACAGGGCACAGTCAGCTTTGGGGTTGGGTTCAGGCCTTCAACCAACTGAACTAAGGGTAAGGGACACTTGCTGTTCTTATCGAAGTGTTAATGTAATCCAGATCTACCCTCACAAACATACTCAGAGTGGTGTCTGACCCGTGTCTAGGTCCAGTCAAACTGACATGGAAAATTAACCAGCATTTTCTGTTCAAGAGGGCATAGAGGAAAAAAAAAAAGAAAAGAAAAGAAAGGAAAAGAAAAGAAACACCATTTCTTCAGTTTGTAGCTGAGAACTCTCAGACAGTGGGAAGGTCACAAGGTCACTGGAAGGATGGGGCTTCAGAGCCAGGGAGGCCAGAATTCAATGGCATTCTACCACTGACCGCCTGAGAGTTGTCCAGTCCCACAGCTCTTCTTAGGTTTGTCCCCTCAGATAAAATGGGATGACCACTTGGCCGCCTAAGGATGGCCAGAAGAAGGAGGATTCTAGGTGACAGGACGGGTCCAGCACAGATGTGCTGGGGGCTCTGGTGTCCCTGTTCACTAGAGGCAGAGCTGATCTGGCACCCCATTCGAGGGCTGTGATCTCTGAAAACCATTTGAGGGCTACGGCAGACAAGGGTGGCTATTTCTCCCATCTCCTGCCTTTGCTTTGACAACCCCTTAACTGGCAGTACACCACCAGTACACCTTCCCCTGCAGCAGAGATGGTGGATGCTGTCCTCGGCTGGGTGGAGGACTGGTTGGTGGGGGTGGGGAACCTGCCGGGGAGCCGCTCAGGAGCTGTAGGTCCTGTTTGGAAACACAAATTGTGGCAAATTTGTTGTCTTCAGAGAGAAATTGCATTTGGCAATTTCGATATTTTTCGCGCTTTGATGCTCCCGTCTGTTTAAGGGGAGTTGGAAGGGCGGGGAAGGAATGGAACTGGGCTTCGGTCAGCAGGAAATGGAGGCTGAAAGTGAGCAGGAAAAAGAACCAAAAGGCTTCTGTTCAGGCGCCAGCAGCCTGGTCTGGGCTTGGAGCTATGGTCTGTCCTGTTGGGCCTCACTTCAGCCCTGGTGGTGCTGGGCACATCTGCTGTGTTCACAGAACCTCAGTAGACTGGGATCCTGGGGCCTGTTAACTGTCCTTTTCTGGTGGCCTTGCCTGGATTGGGAACTTGAGTTGGCAAGGCTCTAGCTCAGTGGTTAGTTTTCCTTCCATCTAGACAACTGGAGCTGGCTCACACTGCTGTGACAACACTCAACCTGTCCTACCACTGTCCTGGAGCCTGTCACCTCTATCCTTACAGTGACCCTTTGAGGCTCATACTACTATTGCCCCTGTTTCACAGGGAAACCTTAGGCACTGAGAAGGGTCTGACCTGAGGCCCACAGGGAGTTCGTGCAGGAGCCCAAGTCTTTTGACTCCCAGATTTGTTCCCAAGTCTCATTAGTTCCCAAGAGACATTAGTTCAGGGCTGATTATGTATGGTGGGAGTAGAAGCTGGGGTGCTCTGAATTAAAGTGAATTGCTGGGATCCATCTGTTTAACTTGGGGGCTTTCTGGAGCAATTCAGCAATGGGAGGTTTGATGAAATTTGGGATACCCCAGGTACATGGGCCTCTATAGGCCAGGGTCAGAAAGCTAGCCTGGGGTGGTTAGACAGGGAACTGGGACATCTTAGCAATCAGGGGCTTCTATGAAGAAGAACAGGAGAATCATTAGGCTGTACTTGCACTGACTTTTTCTTTCTTTCTTTCTTTCTTTCTTTCTTTCTTTCTTTCTTTTTCTTTCTTTCTTTCTTTCTTTCTTTCTTTCTTTCTTTCATTCATTCATCAAGTGGTTCTGAAGCTTTTCCTCACTGGTAGGGCCTCTGCTCTCTAGGGATACAGAAATGGATGAGACCAGCCAGCCACAGCCCTAGAGTTGCTCACAGTTTTTGCATAACAGACTTATATAAATGATAAGTCAATTATAGTGCTATGGTGGTCCTTGGAGCACAACGGAGGGCATATAACCCAGGATGGGGCAGAGGAATGGTTAGGAAAGGCTTTATGGAAGAGAGGTAGCTTCTGAGACAATGTATTGAGAAACACAGCCATTTCCCCAGAGGCCCTTAAGTTTACTAGGTTGAAAGTCCTGGGGGATTAAAAGAAAAATACTGCCGTCCTGGGCTCCCAGACTTGTCAGATCTCCCGTGGTGATTCTGCTGTACAGCCAGCACAGAGAACTGCAGAACTAGAGGGGAGAAGGGGTGGGAAGGGAATGAACGGGTGCTCAGGTAAGAACAGCCTAGAAGAGAGAAGTAGGAAGGGGATGACTGCGAGGCAGGGACGACCTGGAGGAGTGGGGCTGGTGGTGTGTTCAGGGGGCTACAGGCTAGACTACAGGGCACGCGGCAGCCATCAGAAAGACAAAGCAGGAAGAGCCGCAAGGGCTGTGGATCAGAGGAGCTTGGCCCACACAGTTCCCCAGGTCTTGGCCACCTCCAGGCTGGAGCTGGCTCTGAAGCAAGGCTAGTAGTTTTTCTGCTGGCTCAGCCCAGGTGACTTTGTGCGCCAATTAAGCAAAAGAGCAGTGGGACCATAACGTTTTGAAGGAAACGTGGGCTTTGGGCTGACTGACGCGCAGGCATTTGTCTTGCAGAGCTGCTCTGCTCAGCTTTGCCTCCCCTGGCCTTGCGTTTCCCTTCCAGCCTCCGCCACCCACTGGCTCCTTTCCGGTACTTGCTTTGTCCTGTTTTCTTCTCTTAGGGTACCCTGCATACATCTGTCTCTTTCTGCCCAGGACACCATCTTCAGTTAGTTGCAGTAGGGGAGAGGTTCTGGTTGGATCTTCGGAAGTACTTTTTGGTTGTTTGTATTTTTTTGAGACAGGGTCTCCCTGTAGCCCCAGCCGACCTGGAACTCACTATGTAGACCAGGCTGGCCCTGAACTCACAGAGATCCACCAGCCTCTGCCTCCCGAGTGCTGGGATTAAAGGTGTGCGCCACCACCCCAGCTGTCCGGAAGTACACTCAAACAACTGGAGGCAATGAAAAGGAAGCAGTGGCAGGCGCCACAGAGGCAGCTGTCAGGACAGGTGTGTGGTCAGGGCAGTGTCCTCGACAGCACTGGGTGAAGGGTCTGCCTCTGGAACTCTCTCCACCCAAGTCCCAACATCCTTACATAGGGCTAAGAAACCTTCAGCCCCACCTCAACTCTGAATTCTCTCCTGATACAGTTTAAATGGATTTCTTTCTGCCTCAGGGTGAGGTTGAGGATCATGGAGATAATCCAACAAAGACATTCAGACATCACCCACCCCCTCTCCCAGAGCTAAGATTTCAGAGTTGAGCCCAGAGACCTCCTCCCTGGACTGCCTGTGGGGGGCACCCTTGCCCCATACACTCTGCAGAGTCAGTGGTGGAGACCACTTACTCCAAGGGCTAGGTGGAGGCTCCAGCAGGAGGAGAGAGAAGGGCTAGGTCCCTTGCTCCCCCTTCCTGGGCTGCTTGTGAAAGGAGAAAATCTTAGCCTGCAGGGGTCAGGGTGCCTTGGGTGGTAGACATGTGGCTGGGTATATGAGGATCTTGAAGTCCATCTTGGTGGCCTAGGAAAAGGGTCTTCTTCCACAGACCTCAGAGCTCCTGGTATTGGCTGCAGCTGCACTAGGCCATCCCCCAGGTACAGTCATGGCCACCTAGGCGGGGATGTGGGGGAAGGAGAGTGGGGAGGGACAGAGAACGAGAGAGAGAGAGAGAGAGAGAGAGAGAGAGAGAGAGAGAGAACAGCATCATCCCACTGTCATTCCCAGGGTATTCAGTCACCAGTGCAGAAGGAGGGGCTTTGGGTTGAGGGAGGCAAGGCTGGCAGGGGTGTAGGAGTTGAGGTGTGTGTGGGGTAGAAGTAATAGGGATGGGGAAATAGCCAATCTGGGCTCACCCCACCATCAGGGGACCTATAGCCATGGACCTCAGTGTCCTAACAATAGGGGGTTACATTGGAGCTGCTGAGTAAGAGGGTGAGGAAAAGACCAAGGGCTGCTCCCTCTTTATCAGAGAGCCCTGACCTTGTTTCTGTCCCTCAGACCCAGCTCTGCAGAGGCTGCAAGGCTCAATGGTCAGAGAGGGCACACTCCTCTCTGCTCACATGGACAAGTTACTTAACCTGTGTCTCACTTTTCTCATCTACAGAGTGGGGTGACCTCATCACACATCAGAGGGTTGTTGTGAGGATGAGTTAATTAATGTTCACAAAGCCTTCCTCAGCACTCAGCAAGTTTTTTGTTTTTAGATATTTTATTTATTACTATTTAAAAATTTTTATTTATTATTTTTATTTTATTGTATGAGTGTATTGCCTGCATGTATGTGAGTGCACCCATGTCATGCAATGCCGCGGAGGTCAGAAGAGAGCGTCAGATTCCCCTGGAACTGGAATTAAGGATAGTTCATAGCTGCCATGTGGGTGCTGGGATTCAAACCCGGGTCCTCTGCAAGAACAGTCAGTGCTCTTAACCGCTGAGCCATCTCTCTGGCCCCTTTATTATTATTATTTTTTAACAGAGCATTGGTTAGGGGTTTATTTACAGAAGAGTGGGCACCCCACATTTATGACTGCATTGTAAAGTCCACACTCAAATACGGAACATGTGACCTCCCAACAGCCACACAAAGTGGTGAGAGAGGTGCCTCTTGGTGTTCTCAGCTTATATATCCTTTGCCCCTACCCCACATGTGCTAAGGTCCACTGATTGGGTGGGAGGGGTAACTGAGTCCCCCCCTTGACTCCTTGATGAGCACGGGAAGGAGGTGTGACTATAGCTTGCTGGCATAGTGGTCTGAGAACATTTCCAGTTAACACTCCACCCCTTCCTCCGGCTCTCATTCTTTCTGCCAACCTCTTCTGCAAAAGTCCCTGAGCCTTGGAGGGGGTGATAGGTGTGGGATGATCTTCCTCCTGCTGTGGCAAGGCAAGCAGCAAGTTTTAACCAGTGTTACCCTTAATGGTCACAGTCCCTTATACCTCCACCCTGGGCTCCTTACAGGACTTTCCCCCAAGTGAACCACCTGAAGTCCCCATAGCAGCCTCACAGATAGTAGATAGCCCACGAGGAGTCAAAACACCCATAGATGGGAACAGGTGGACAGGGAGAATTTCTCAGGATCCTACCATGTGGCATGTATATATATGTATATGTGTATATGTATGAATGGTTTTTGAGATAGGACCTCACTATGTAGCTCAGGCTGGCCTCAAACTCTAGCCATCTTCCTGACTCTGGCCCTAAGTGCTAGTTTTATATGTACCAATACACTGAGCCCATCCCTTTTCTTGTTTTGTTTTTGTTTTCGGTCTTTTTGAGACAGGGTCTCCCTGTAGCCCCATCTATCCTGGAACTCATTGTGTGGACAAGGTTGGCCCCAAACTCACAGAGATTTGCCTGCCTCTGTCTCCCAAAGTGCTGGCATTAAAGGCATGTGTGACCAAGCCCGGCTTGCCCATCCCTTCTCTTGAAAGTAGCTCTAAGTTCTCTCCAGCACATGCATGGACCTGAACATCCACTTGTCTCAGACTGGTGTCTCCAGCCTCCAGCATTGAACCAGAAAATATGGCTCTCCCTTCTTCTCTCTCCCTCCTCCCCCTTCCTCCCTCTCCTGCCCTCCTCTTCTTCTTTCTTCTTCCTCTCCCTCCTCCCCTGCCTGTCTTCTCTCCTCCCTCCTCCTTTACTCTTCTCCCCTGTTGTATGCCAGGCTGCCCATAGTAGGGACTACTGTGCCTGGGGGTCCAGTGAAGCTAGGAAGGCCAGCTCAGGTTCTTGGATGTAGAAGGGAGCTGGGGACCAGGGTGGCTGGAGCAGTGGGAGGTGAGCCTTCCCTGTGGGGCTTTCCTGAAGGGGAAGAAGGCCCAGCTTCTCTGTTGTTAGTGCATGTACATGACTGGGTGCCCATGAGGACAGATGTTCCACCTGTCAGGTGAGGCCTAGCTCCCATGCTGAGGGACTGACTGACTGACTGACTGACTGACTGACTGGGATGTTCTAACTTTGATGCTGTTGGGGTTGGGAGGTCCTGAGTCCTCAACGTGGTAGGCACCAGTGGAACTTTTGGTCTCAGCTGAGCCTCTGGTCCTTTCCATCCTCACACCAAACACTATGTGGAGTCCCGAAAGGGGTGTGAACACTCTGGAGCCAACAGACAGCCTCAGGAGGATGCCCGTTACATGCCAAAGGCCGCCAGACCTGATCCATGTTCTGTTCCTCTAGTGCCACTTAGCCACTGTGTTGCTTTGGTCAGCTCAATTGACCTTTCTGATCTTCCATTTCCCCACCTGAAAACAGAGCTAATGGTATCCCTGTGACATGGCTATTGGGAGGAGTAAATAGGATAATGAGAGAAAAATACTTAGAGCAGCATCCATTGCCCCTGGATGTGCCCAATTAGGTACGAGCTGTACTTGTACTCTGCCTGTGGGGTGTGCTCTGAGACCCACACAGTGCCTGGATCCTGCATGCAGACTGCCTCTGGCTCACAGCAGGGGAAATCTGCAGAGGTTTGTCTGCTGTCCTTCCTGAGAGCTCTGCCCCAGGGAAAAGCAAGCCACTTCTCCATCCTACCTTCACTGAACACCTGTGTGCTGACAGCACCAGGCTCAGTGAGACCCTGATGCTGCCCCCAAGGGCCACAGTTCTGCCAGAGTGAGGGGGAGGGTCAGAGTCCCTTGGGGTGTGACTGAGTGGCTTCCCAGAGGAGGTAATGTGGACACTGTACATTGAGGCAAAAGAAAGGCTTGGAGCAGGGTGAGTAGAGTGGTTTTTCTGAAGACAAAACATTCAAAAAGGCTGGAGGGAGGGGGCCAGGCCACGAGTCCAACTTCTAAGGGTGCAGAGAGAGTCCAGCCGGGGTTGAGGGGCAGGTTCCAGGTGGGGGGTCTCAGAGTTAGGCAGACCTGTTCCAGGAGGGCAGTGGAGCCCAGTTTGGATGGTAGGACTGGGACTAGGGAGATGGTCTGTGTGTGGCAGGAAGGTTAGTAAACATAGCAAAGAGTCAGACAGAGGAGGGACAGGTGGGGAGGTAGACTCATACTCTTCCTCCTGAGCAGTGCCAGGGCTGAGGTCCAGAGGTACCATTAACATATCACCTCTGATTGGGGCTGCACCCATGGGGATGAGGTAGGCAAGATGCTGAGGTGACAGATACTCATCCCAGATGTGTGAGCCCCTGCTCACTGGAGCCTGGAAGCCTGGCCTTGGGTCTGGCTGCTGCTGAATGCCTGAGGACCAAGGGGCAGTCGTTTGGGGGGACAAAAAACCATATATATAAATAAAATCTGGTCATCAAACTGTCCCAACCCAATGCCTTCAGTTGTATATGTGTTCCCAGAGAGGAAACAGTGTGTGTGTGTGTGTGTGTGTGTGTGTGTGTGTGTGTGTGTGTTATGCCTTCAGTTGTATATGTGTTCCCAGAGAGGAAACAGTGTGTGTGTGTGTGTGTGTGTGTGTGTGTGTGTGTGTGTGTGTGTGTGTGTGTTATAGTGCAGGAGTTCCAAACCCCTCTAAACCTTTGGAGCCAGGCAGCCCTGCAATGGCTCCCTCCTTTGGTACCACTCCCTGCCGTTCTCCTCCCTACCAGGCAGGAGAATGCTGAGACTTAGCACCACATCTGCCTTGCAGCAGGTGCTCAAAATACTTGGTTAAAGTAATGCCACATTTCAATTTTAAAAGTGCCCATTTAGTGAATTTTTTTTGTCAGTACCAATTTGCAGGGGTCTGGAGAGAAAAAGCCTCCTGCAGAGCCGTGAACAACTGGAAACCCAGGGGTTCCAGTGATAACACGTCTCTGGGGATTCTAGAAATGGGAGGGAGTTTGGGGAAGCATTGAAATCCTCACTGGGCAGGTAGGTGCTTGCAGCCTGTAATGTAGAGTGCTGTTAGTGCCATTCACACCCATGCTGGGGAAGAAAAGACCCATCACTGTTTTCTGCATGGAGAAAGAGTGACTTGTTAACAGATCTGTGTCTAAGCAGGGGAGACCAAGTCTCTGGCAGTGTTGAGAACTGCCTGACTGTTTACAACTTTTTCTCAAGTCTTTGAGATGCACTGGCTTTAACATGTTCTTGTGGCCTTGATAGGTGGGTGTCTGGGGATCCCAATAAGGCAGGAACCTCAGGTTTTCCAGTACCCACCCACCTGAGGATGGTCTCTGCAGAAGGCTTTAAAGTCTAGGTAGGCAGAGAGGGTTAAGTGTGGCTTTCTTCTCTTCTGGTACCCACAGACCTCTGGTCTTCTCCCTCTCCTTCTCAGCAATATAAGATCAAAGGCTGTAAATTATTCATTCACAGTTGAGTGGAGTACATTTCAAAGTCAAGGCTGCTGGGCATATCTTCCCAGAATCATCAAGAATATACCCACATTTTGGGGGTATATTAGCTCTACTGGGTCACAGCCCAAAGGCCTGGAGTCTGTCCCACCTAAACTGTGGCCTCTTACCAGTCTCTCCTTGACCTTTCCCTGTCCAGATTCTACTCCCTCAGCCCCAGCTTTGGCCGAGGGGAAGCCAATATTACAACCTTCTAGCCAAGCAGCATGGCTGTGGGTTCCATGGCTGCTAATGCCCAGGGCTTCTGGTCTGTTCCTTGGAGGTGGGAGGAGAACTTACAGGTTTGGGTACAGCACCTACTGTAGCAAGCACAGGATAAGTTAGCGGCACCAGCCACCACTACACATGCATTTTATGCTGTTTCCAAGGCAGACATCCTTCTAAGCACTTTCTGTGGGGTGTCCTTGTTTAAAGCAATAGCATTCAGTAGGCACTAGTTCCATGCCTATTGGACAAAAGAGGAGCCTGGACTGGGGAGAAAGCAAAGGATGTGGTTTGTAATGGGTGGAGCTGGGATTCCAAGCACTAAGACTGATGGCTGGTGTTCATACCGTATGCCCCTGGGTGAGAGCGCTTTCATCTATCTTTATATCCACTCCAGGTACAGAGGGGGAAACCAAGGTTTTGAGAAGGTAAGTGACTCATTCTTGGTCACTCAGCTAGTGACACAGGGTTTGAATGCAAGCCACACTGAGCAGAAGTTTGTGTTTGTGTTTGTTTTAATCACACCTCCCCGAGACTAATGGATCAGCAGACACTCTCAAAGTCCTTGGATTAGGGGAATGGGAGAGACCCACTCAAGGCCCTGGGCACCTTACCCTGGGCATGATGGGATGGAGTTGAGGTGCCAGGGTACCCCGACTGTCTCTGGATCTTTGGAATTTGCTGAGGATGAACTTCCATATGTGTGTCTGGGATATGAATTAAATCTAGCACCACCACGATTTCAGGACCCAGAAGAATCAACAAAGGGTGAAAACAAATACTTGCTCTCCAAGCCTTTGCTTACTACTGAGAGATTATCTTGTAGGAGCAGACTAATCACAGCACATAGCACCCGTGTGGGGCTGATTAGCTTTGTTGTAAGTTTTATTTGATTACAACAGGAAAAGTCTATTCATGACTTACAGTGCAGCTGTATGGCTGCCTGCTCACAAACAAACAAACAAACAAAAAAATAGAGACAGAGGGACCAGCAGGGCCCAGGAGTCTCAGATAATGAGGTCGGTGCTTTAAGAGCAGGTTAATCAGCAAAGGCTCTGAGTTGGGGGCCTTCATGTACAAAGCCCCATGCTGTCTTAATAGCCAGCACAGCAGCCTGGGGCTTCCTTCCAGTGGCAATACTACTAGGCCAATATTTAGGCTGTTCATGGGGGTGGGGGTGATTGGAGGAAGTGCCGTGTGCGTTATACAAAACTGTATGACTGTGAGGGCTGGAGATGTATGCTTTATTTTTACACATGTGTATGTGTATATGTATGTATATGTGTTTCTGGGGATGGAACTGGGCCTATGCATGCTAGGTAAGTGTTCTACCACTGAGCTATAGCCCCAGACTTGTTTTGCTTTTTTTTTTCTGATGCTGCTCGATGCACAGTGTTCTTTTTTTTTTTTTTT
>NW_008351176.1:1641099-1660294 GCF_000622305.1 Nannospalax galili
TCCTCTGCAAGAGCAGCCAGTGCTCTTAACCGCTGAGCCATCTCTCCAGCCCCTTGTTTTGCTTTTAAGACAAAGAAATCCCTAAACTTGTCAATCTGATTTGGTTTATAGTAATTCATTTTGTTTGGTGTGTGTGTGTGTGTGTGTGTGTGTGTGTGTGTGTGTGTGTGTGTAATAGTCTTACTATATATTCCTGTGTGGCCTGGAACTTGCTTGTAGCCCAGGTTGGCCTTGAACTCATGGCAGTCCTCCCTAGTGCTGGGACTGCAGGTGTGTACCGTCAGGCCCGGTGATGAGGGGTATCTGAGTGCTGACTCTGTAAGGACTATACTAAGGGTTTGCATAGCATGCTTACCATACTGGGGAGAGTCTGAGCTCATTACACAGAAGAGGAAACCAAGGCTCAGAGAAGCACTGTGATAGTCTGGTTGTAGGGCTGGGAAGCTAGAGGGTGTAAATCTGGGGCCTGCTCCTTTCTGGCCAGGCTGCCCTGAAGGTGCATGTTTCAGGGGTCAGTGGGGATGTGGAGTCCTTGGGCAGGAGGGGCTCATGCTGGCCTCAGCTGCTCCACTTAGCTTCTTTGGGGCCTCCCAGGTAGAGCAAACAAAACAGACTAGATGGAGGAAGGTTGGCTTGTCCCTGACCATGTGACCCCAAAGAAGTCCAAGAGACTCCCACAGCCCTCGATTGCCTTCCAGAACTTGAAGATAAGACCCTATTACTGAAGATAGTACATACTTCGGACACAGGATTTGGAGCAATGGTGTTGGAACTGACCTTGAATCCACCTCCCCTGAAGGCTAGCCCTCATCGCTTTGGAGAACGCTACACAAGCTGGTAAGGGAGAACATCAATCCATGGTCCAACCCCAGCTTTGAGACCTAAAAACCACATCCAGTGACTGGCACAGCAAGTGGTAAGTGGCACTTTTATCTTGGGAGTAATCAACAGCTACCTAATTGGACTCATGTGTGGCACTGTAAACAGCTAAACACACATGACTGGAGAGTTCATAGATCTTTTTTATATTTTATTATTATTTTTATTTTTATGTGTATGCGTGTACTGCCTGCATGTAGGTAAGTGCACCCGTGTCATGCAATGCCCATGGAAGACAGAAGAGGCTGTCGGATCCCTGTGGGTGCTGGGATTTGAACCTAGGTTTCTGCAAGAATAGCCAGTGTTCTTAAGTGCTGAGCCATCTCTCCAGCCCCCAGGTCATAGATCTTAGAGAAAACCCTAAGGCTGTTACATCCCTAGACAAATGTAATTTCTTACTATATGCTAAATATAGATCCTTATATTTACAGGCAAAGAAGCTTTTGCAACAGACAGACTATTACAGAGTTTTACAACTGGTCACACACAGAGAGAATAAGTGTCTATGAGATGCCCAGCCCTAAGGGACACATCTACAATGGAACCTCCACACTTAGGGCTCACAGAACATAGTGGCACAAGGGATAGACTAGAAAGAATAATATCTTATCTCTCAACTCTCACCAGTGAAGCTCCCTCATGCAACAGAGGGCGATGAACACAAAAGGCCACAAATGGCCAAGAGGCAGAGAATAGGAGTCTGCAGAGCGTGGGTCCCTGGACAGAACTCATATATTAAACTTCATCCATCCAGGGCTCAGGGACCGTTGCAGAAGAGGGGTTGGGAAGATTGTAGGAGGCACGGGAAGAGGTGCATGACCATTAGGAAGCAGTCTTACAGGCTCCTGAGACCTTATTCATATGAACTTACGGCAGTGTTGTCAGCATGCACAAAATACAGGCAAACTCAAGCAGGCAAAAACCCAGCATAGAACTGGGAAAATGGGCAGCAGACCCCATCCTTAGCCGAAGAACTCTTGGCAGCTGATGACTGCTGAGTGAGGGAGAACTGGTCTTTAAGGGAGAGACTCTAGATAGGCTGACGAGACCCCAGTGGATGAATGTGTACCTAGGGACATCTGGGTACACTAACTTGACTCAATAGGCCTTAACATATGTGACAGAATGCATGAGATCCAGTGGGGAGGCTATGGGATGGTACGGATTGGGGCGGGGATATAAAGATGATTAAGATGTTTTGTATGAAACACAAAAAATTAAATAAAAATTATACAAGAAAGCAGATAAATTGTTCTTCTATGACAAAAATATTCCTAACCAAACCACAAACATGTTTATAGACAGTTATAGATGTGAATATATCTGAAATTCTAAGCTTTGAAAAGCAAGAGGTATCAGGTTTTAAGGTGAAGGGCCATACCCTTAAATTCAGAAGAAATGGTTGGTATACAGCCCTCCCACTTGTTGGGTATGAATTCAGGAGATCTACCTATTAGTGTTGTGACTTCTCTCTCTACAAAATGGGAGTAAAATTAAAACTCTCCACCCTTCCTCTCCAAACATAGTAATAAGGTTCAAATGAGACTGCTCAACAATGTATCTTATAAATTCCAAGAGTTTAACAGTTACCATGAGGACATCTTAATTCCTGTCAAGGCAGAGTGTATGAAGTAACTTTGTCTCTACAACTGCTGTACCATGTGACTGGTAAATCCTGTTATAGATTTCTTTCAGAGCCTTCTGTATCTCAAGTCAAGGGAAACTTTGCCGGAGAACTGGTCTTTAAGGGAGAGACTCTAGATAGGCTGACGAGACCCCAGTGGATGAATGTGTACCTAGGGACATCTGGGTACACTAACTTGACTCAATAGGCCTTAACATATGTGACAGAATGGGTGAAATCCAGTGTGGGGGGAGCTATGGGAGGGTGCAGATGGTGAGGGGTATAAAGATGATTAAGATGTTTTGCATGAAATGCACAAAAATTTAATAAAAATACACACTAAAAAAAGAAATCACTGAATGACTCTAAGCCACACTTTCCTCATATCCAAAGTGTCTTCCTGACCTTCCTCCCAGGGTGACTTTGTATGACTGTCACCTATGGGGGCTGTCCAGCTGTTCACCCATGGGGTCACGGTGAGCAGAGGAAATCTTCCCCAGAGGACACAGGCCTGGACAAGGGGACAGGAGGCAAGTGGCCTGAGCCTGGGACCCCCTGGAAACTCTCTTCCCTCCCTGCCCTTTCTCCCATGACTGTAGCTATTTATATTTTACTTTTATGTGTGTACGGTACTGGGGATTTAAGCCTAAGGCACAGCATATGCCAAGTAAGTACTCTGCTACTGAATTACATCCCCCACCATTTTTTAAAAACTATTTATTTTGAGATAGCATCTCACTAAGTGGCCTTGGCTAACCTTGATCACTCCAGCCCAGACTGGCCTTGTGCTTTCCATTCTCCTGCTTCAGTCTCCTGAGTTGTCAGAATTACAGGCTTGTGTCACTGGGCCTGGCTTACTGCCAATTTTAAGCTTTCAGTGGTCCCCTCAGCCCTGAGCTTCCCCTCTGTATGGCTCCCCTGGGTGCGTCATCTCACTCCAGACTTCTCTATGAGACCCAGCTTTGCCTAGTCATGAATTACTCACAAGGAAACTGAGGATTTATACAGGGACATCATTCCATTGAATGACATCTAGCAATAGAGAGAGACGGATGGCATTCATTGTCAGGATGTGACTTCCCCCAACAATTAAATGCTCACACTCACCTGTGTGTGGTGTGCACGGGGCAGAATGTGTATGTGTGTATGTGTAAGTGAGATGTATTTTATCACTGATCCCCTCCCTGGAGCTAGTCTAGCTTGTGCCAACTCAGGCACCTGGGCTCCTTAACAGAGCTATACTCTACTTTGCCACTGGGGGAGGCTCCACAGATGGGTGGTGGCAATGACTCCATGGCAAGGAAAATGTATGCCGCTGAACTGTGCACTAAAAATGAGCTCCAAGCTGAGTTTTACTTTAATCATATGTATGTATATTTATTGGTCTTTTTGAGAGAGGGTCTCTCTGTAGCCCCTGCTGGCCTGGAACTCACTATGTAGACCAGGCTGGCCTTGAACGCACAGAGATCTGCCTGCCTCTGCCTCCTGAGTGCTGGGATTTAATTATATTTTAATGCAATTAAACAAACAAGCAAGCAAACAAACACAACCAAGGACTGGAGAAATGGCTCAGAGGTTAAGAACACTGACTGTTCTTCAGAGGACCTGGGTTTGGGTCTTTGCACCTACATGGAAGCTAACAACTACCCATTAACTCCAATTCCAGGGGGCTTTATACCCTCTTCTGGCCTCTTCAGGGCTTGCACTTACAAGCATATAGACAAAACACTCATATACATAAAATAAAAATAAACAAATAAATAAAAACAATAAAGAAACCTTGGGGGCTGTAGATGTGGCTCTGTGGTTACTAGTGTTTACTGTTCTTGTAGAGGACCCTATAATTGGCTGTAACTCTAGTACCAGGGGATCCAGTGCTCTCTTCTGGCCTCTCAGGGCACTCTGTACACATGGTACACAAATAAATAGACAAACACATACATAAAATCAGATTTAAAAAACCTTTAAAAACAAGAACACAAACCTCTTAAAAGTAAGTTGAATCTTAGACTCCTTTTTAGTCTTTTTCTTTCTGTCTTTCTCTTTTTCCCTTTTTTAAGCCAGGGTCTCATGTATCCCCAGGCTGGCCTCAAACTCACTATGTCACTATGTAGTTGAGGATGACTTTGAGCTTCCTTATCCCCTTGCCCCCTACTGGGATTATAGGCTTGCACCACCACATCTGGTATATGGGACACTGGGGATGGAACCTGGGTTTTGTACATGGTGGGCAAGCACCCTACTGACTGAGCTATATTCCCAGCGCCTCCTTCCTGTCTTCTTGTTACGTGAAATGATGACCCTGGATTTAAAGAGATATGAGGACTTATGTTCCAGGGGCAGACTGTGTGCTTGGCTAAGTCCACCCCCACCCTATTCTACCACTTTCGGTAGCAGCAAAGAATGGCTACTCCAGACCTCACAGTGTCCTTCCACAAATTTCAAGCCACACCCCTGAAAGCTGTTTTCTTCTGAGAGGCTGGAATGCTCCCCTCACTTTAGTGGCCCCTCTGTCTCTTGTCTCAGCCCCAGAGCTTCTCTTAGGGGCTGAAGGGGCTTCCACTTCATGGTCCACTAAGCCACTGAAAATTTCATAGATAATTCAGAAACACAAATCAAACAGAAGCCTGGAAGCTCTGAATTTATGAAAGAAAATGAGCCAATCTTGGCAATTTATGAGCAGCTCAGAATAATAGCAGCACGGTGGGGGGGATGCTGGGGGTTGGGGATGAGGGAAGGTTGGAGGTCTAGTCTGTAGGGCTCCAGCCACGGGAGAGGGAGGTTAAGGGAGTAGAGCTGAACAGAGCATAGGGGCCCCATGCTTACCACCTAGACCATGAGCTTTGTGGAAGTTGTGCCCTGAACACCTGGGACTGGTGGGGTCTAGTGAAGAAGCAAGACTCCCTTAGTCCTCAGAGGGAGGGAGAGGCCAGCCCAAGGATTCTAATTTGGCCCCTGTGGATTGGACCGTCTACCAGGAAGATGGGGGGTGCAGACAGAAGGACAAGGACAAGGATATACCCCAACCTTGCAGGGCACTGGGACAGAATCCAGAGGCCTGGCTATGTTTCCAGAGCAGTGCTGAAAGGTATGTGTGTGTGTGTGTGTGTGTGTGTGTGTGTGTGTGTGTGTGAGAGAGAGAGAGAGAGAGAGAGAGAGAGAGAGAGAGAGAGAGAGATTTTTTCCCCATCTCATACAGAGGCCATATCTAAGGGAAAGGGCTCAGAGGTTAGGAGCTAGCAGGTGAGAGATCTGGCTGGCTTTGCTTGTAAGCTAACCAACAAAGGCTCATCCCTACCACCTCCCCAGTATGGATCCTCTGACCAGAGATGAGCACAAAAAAGAAGACAATGGTCATGCTATGTCATGTCACCTCTTAGGGTCTCAATTTCCTCATCTAGAGAATAGGAATAATGATCCCTTCCATCAGCTCTCCTTATAGCTCATAAATAAAATGACAATAGAAAGGATAAAACTGTGAACATGTCTTAGGTGCATGCTAAGGTGCTGTGTTAAAGCAGCATTAAATATTTTTTCCTTTTTAGCTTTCTGAAATAGGCTGTCACTTTGTATCTCTGGCCTGGAACTTACTGTGTAGAGCAGGAACTCTCTGTAGACCAGGCAGATCCTGCTGCCTCAGCCTCCTCAGTGTTGGGATTATAGGCATGTGTGTCCATGCCTGGCTAATGGGTTTTTCTTTTATGAGTTTTCCATGGGGAGCCAGGAGACCCTGTCTCAATCTTGCCCACCTCCCCTGGCCCCAAATCCTGCTATTTTTTTTCTTTTTCCATGGGCATCAACTCCTGTTGTTAGGAGTTAGCTAAGGGTAGGCAGTTAGGGCAAAGGTCAGAAGGAGGGAAGGAAAACATCCCACTTAACTCTGGGGTGTGGCAAGACGGGGCCATGCACCAAAAAGTTAGACTACCTGCCTGACAAGGCCTTCAGTTGGACAAAGGATCTGTTTTAGCCATCTTCATCCTTGTTGGGGCTATCTGGACCAAAAATAAAGTGTGTGGGAAGGACAGACCAAAGGAGAAAATGGCCTGGGGGCCCTATAAAAGAACCAGCCCAGAAGTCGCTTGGTAGTCTGCCAGCTCTGGAGACCCCATCCCACAGGGTGACTTTCTTGCTCTTTACTCTCTGTCTCAGTATAAGCCACTTCTACACTTTTCTGCCTTTATTTCGTTCATCCCTGGGTATTCAATTCTTTGCCCACTCTAGGGTAACCAGCTTCTCAACTCTCACCCCTAAGACACTGTCATTCTTTTCTGGGAGTTAGAGTCCCTAGGTCAGAAGGGAAGGGATCAGAAGACATCTTAGTTCCTGATTTACCGGATCCCAGCAGAGGGTAGGGCCTGCACAGTCAGGATGTGGAAGAGACGGGACTATGTTCAGCCACCCACTGAGCAAAAATAGTTTCTAGGTAGGTGTTTGGGCCCGGGCCATAGAACCCGCCTCCCACAAATGGTGCCTTAAGTATTTTATAATGAAGGAAAAGCTGGGAGCACAGAGCTGGAAGTCACAGAGGTGACTGTGACTTCTTCCTGCTTTCAATCCTGTCACCTGACAGCAGGTCATGAGATCGGAAGAGTCCTGCCCAGAGGCCAAGAAAAGTCAAGTAACTAGACCTTTCTGAATTTTCCCCAGTTAGTAACCAGGAGATCATCCCTATTTGTCCTTCCTTCAGATTTCTGCGTGACTGTAAAATGTCCAGTTTCCCTGGTCTTTGCCCTTCATTTCTGAAAACTCTTATGGCATGTGAAACTTAGATTGAATACATTGGTTATGTCTTCCTTTTATGGATCTGTCCTTTGCAATAGCTCTGTCTCCAGGAATCTTCTGATGAGAAGAGACTGGTTTGTTTGTTTGTTTGTTTGTTTGTTTTTTGGTCACTTATGGGGCCTTGCTGCTTTCTCTTTTAATCTCTCCTACAGCTCTACTGTTGCTGTAGCTGGATGTGGGTGGGGACGCTCATATGACTAAACACAGGTGGTTGTACTATCTCTGAGAATGCAATTGAAAGCATTTCCCAGATCTCAGGTTATTTGATGCAAAATATTTGCATTTTAAAAGCTGAAGGAAATGGAATGTCAAGGAGTGTAAAGATACCGGAGAGCAGGATGGGGACTGGGGCATCGTCATTGACGATGAGCACTCTGAGCTCACAAGATGTACCAAGTGCTGTTTCAGGAACATTTCTATTCCTTCCTTTAGGAGGGCAGGCTGTATCAGTCTCTTTGGGCAGATGAGGAAACTGAGGCCCAGAAAAGCAAAGGAACTAAGCTGTCCAGGGTCACACAGCCATGAGTGGTGAATTGGGGCGGAAACCCAGGCCTGTCTGTGCTCAGAGGGAGCTTCCCCTGTAAAGCCATTTATTTCACACCCACTTTTGTGTGCTTTGAAATTACAGTGTTATCTCACTATTGGCCTCCTTGAGGGCCCGTGAGTAAGGCCACGTTTTCTTCTTCATTTGTCAAGTAATTTTAGATTGTACTGTGAATGGCATATTGCAGGAACTCTGGGCTTTATTACATTCCTCTGAAGAGTGTTGATTTCTTTTTTTATGACAAGGTCTCATGTATACCAAGCTGGCCTCAAACTTGCTTAGGTGAGGATGACTTTGGACTATTCACCCTCCTGCTTCCACCATACAGGTATGTACCACCATGTCTGGTTTACGCTGTGCTGGGGCTGGAACCCAGGCCTTTATACATCCTACACAATTACTCCACCCACTAAGCCACAGCCTCAGTTTGATTCTCATGTTTTTAATTTGGCCGAACTCAGTCCTCAAAACTCCCTTGTGGTGGGCAGTGGTAGAATTTTCAGTTTAGTCTTTAGTTTTAACTGCTTATTTGGTGTCTTTCCATGAGTGCATCCTGAAGGATTGGGTAAGATCTAGGCGGAGTCGATACACAGATCAGCTCTTCCTCGCCGTTAGCTGCTCCATCATGGGGTTTCTGCCATCACTCTCCAGTGGATGCATTCTCTCACATTTTCTGATCTTTCAGCAACTAAGATGTGTTTCCTATAAAATTTTCTGCCTTGTGTGACATCTACTCTCAGGGGCAAAGCTTTATAAACATGAAATACACCCATTGCTGTTCTTGTGTTAATTTCCCTCCAATTTCTACCTGTTTTATTAATTAATTTATTATTTATTTATTTAATTTTTACTGATGCATCTATGCTGTTGCCTGTGGGAGGTTGGGTCTGATAGGAGCTATTTGACCAATATTAGAAACCTTGTTCCTCTCTGGGCAGGTCGTTCCTCCTATGGCTCTTGCTAGGCAGGGGCTCAGCCTGAAGCTACAACGGGCTAGACAGAGTCTCAGGGAATCTGGTCACTGCTCCTCACAGCAGATCCTCACAGCAGGGCAGCCTTGGGCTATGTCCACCTTCAGGGCAGCCTTGTCTCGGCAGGTGTTCTGTTCAGTGTCACCTTCCTTGGGAGAAGACCTCAAAGCTGCTACAGGGTCAGGTCATCCTCAGAGGTGGGCGGTGGGTGCTGCCCCTCTCTCAAGCATATCCATGGTGAAGTCTACTGTCAAAACAGGCCTGAATTGGAGGATTGGACTCCCCCAAACTACCTGGAGTATGCTTCTTTAAACTCTTCTTACAGCATGTTAGATTGCTGTCGCTTGCTCAGATACCCCTTGCCACCCCTCGAGCAGCAGGCATGCACCAGGGGCTGGGGCAAATTGGATCCTACCCCAAATTCCTTTTCACTTTCCTTGGCAATACAGAACAGCCAGAGCCCAGGGGGTAAAGCAGGATGTTCGCAGACATGTTCTTGCCTTGTAGGGTGCTTGCTTCCCTCCCCATTTTTGTCTTTTAAAAATGTCTTGTGCATCCAAAAGATGAAGCCAAAAGAGAAACATCCCTTAAATGGCTGAGAATTGGTTTTTATGAAGGCTTTATTTAAGCTGCTTTTAACAAAACTCAAACATCTGGCTTGTGGTGTTTGTGTGCCAACCTTCAGCTGGAGGGCGTATGTAAGGATGGCGAGGTGAGTGCCTGGGCTGAGGGAGAGGAAGGCAGAGCCTGTCAAAGGCAGTGTGGCTGTGATGCCCATTGCCTTGCAGTGCCTCCCTTGATAGGGCTCCACGGGAACAGGAAGAATGCATACCTCGAGCGTGTCATTATTTGAGAGATGTTTTGCTAAGGTGCCTGTTTTTCCATGCCCATCTCTCAGAGCTTAAGATCTGAGAGGGGCAGGGACTGAGCCTAAGAGAAGCTGGGTGGTGAGGATGGGGCAGGAAGGTACCCATGCCAGATATTTTCACACCATCATCAGGTTCAATTCTTTGTTTTGTTTTGTTTTTGGTCTTTTTGAGACAGGGTCTCTCTGTAGTCTCAGCTGTCCTGGAACTCACTATGTAGACCAGGCTGGCCTCGAACTCACAAAGATCTGCTTGCCTCTGCCTCCTGGGTGCTGGGATTAAAGGCGTGCGCCACCATGCCCGGCCAGGTTCAGTTCTTATGATAGTGAGGTGGGTATTACCTGTCCATTCTAGATGAGAAAACCAAGGTTATAAGTTCATGAGGGGGATGAGGAGATGGCTCAGTGGATAAAGCACTTGCCCCACACACATGAGGGCCAGAGTTTGTAATCTCAGAACCCACATAAAAGCCAGGGGGACATAGCAGCCACCTATAATCTTAGCACTCAGGATGAACAGTCAGAGGATTCTAGCCAGGAAAGCTGGCTAGAAAACTAGCCAGAACCAGTGAGCTCCAATCCAGTAAGAGACCATGCCTCAGTAAGGTGGAAGAGCCATGGAAGAAGACCTCCACCGCCGTTGGGCCTCCACGTACATGTGAACATACATACACATATGTGTGTACACCACGTACACATACACACTTAAAAAGTGTTTTCTTTACGATATCTGACCACCTCTCACATGCGCCCTGAAGCCTGTCTTCCCAGGCTATTCTCTGGCTGGGGAAGGGGAAGGCTCTCACTGCAGGTGGCTTCTCAGACAGTACAGAGGCAGCCTATACTGTTCCAGGTTGGAATTCTGTCTTTGGCAAGCAAGAGCTTTGTGATATTGGGCGTGTTATCTAACTTCTCTGAGCCCGAGCTTTCTCAGATGGGAGGAAAACTAGAGAAGCCTAACAAGGAAATGTACATAAAAACCTACAGTTGTGCATGGCACAGGAGAGGAGCCTGCCGAGTGGTCTCCCCTTTTCTCCACTGAGGAAGGCTCAGGGTCCAGTCCTAGAAAAAGGTTTTGAGGTACAGAGACCCAAGGAAAGCAGAGGAGGCTCTGGGGTGGAGTGGAGGGTTCCAGATACACCAATTCATTGGTTAGCGGAGGCCCCTGTTAGGGATGTGAAGGGGCTGGTGTTCTTTATGCATCTTTGGGGTGGATGAAATACCTGGAGAAACAACTTACAGGAGTAAGGCTTTATTTGGCTCATTATTAGAGAAGTGTCAGTTCATCATGCCTGTTCCCAATGATCTCCACCCACTTGAATATCCAGAGCCTTCAAAAATAATGCCAGCAGCTGGGGATCAAACTCCCAGCACACAAGTCTGTGTGGAACATTTTATTCATATATCTATTACAGGATCTGGTTGTTGACCTTTGGCAGGTGGCACTGATGGGGCATGTCCTGGTGGAGGTTCCTCTAATGTCTGGTTCACTCTGCCTTTGGCACTCTTCCATTTGGTAGCGTGGCCGGGGAACTGTCTGCTCTGGAAGACTATGATGTCTCAGAGACAAGGACTTGGCCATCTACCTGAATACTTGAGCCACCCTTGGTTGGTCAGGGTCAAGGCAGAAGGCTCATGAAAGAGCAGAGAAAGATTTCACTTAGGGAAATACACATGAGGGAGGGAGGAGGGACGGAGCTGGTCAGGAGGGTTGAATCATTGCACAGCTGCAACAGAGGCTTTGGGCCATCTGGTACAGAGTTCTGGGACTGAAAAGTCCCTAGAAGTCACTCCAGATCAAGGCAAAGGGGCAGAGCTTTGTACCTTTCTCTGATCAGCCACTGGAGGGGAGCTTTCAAAGGAAGAGGTAGAAACTTAAGTGAGGCAGCTTTGACTGAGGGCAGTGCCTGACACGGGGACTCCAGATCCATGCTGGCAGCTGGGGTGAGGGCCTTAGCCCTGAAGGGGTGAAGAGAGAACTGGGCAGTATAGCACGGTGTTGACTCCGTCTCAGTGAACCTCCGTTTCCACAGTTGTGAAGTGGAGATGGTCCTTTACTGTTTTACTGACATTCTGAAATAGACACTTTGTTGTCAGAGGCAATCCTATGCATTTTAGAATATCTAACAGCATCCCTGGTCTCTACTCAACCAGACACTCGCCCCAGGCGTGACCACCAGTGTCTTATGTCCCTTGGAAGATAACATTGCCCCTCTGGTTGATAACCACTGATTTGGGAGACGAAAATCTCAGGTAGCGGGGACAACCAGAGCAAAGCCTTAGAGGCTTGAGCAACCAATGTTTGTCCACAGAACAGGGAGGAACCCAGCATGGCCGGAATGGAGGGACCAGGAGAGGAAGGCAGAGACGACAGATCATGCAGGGCCTTCTGGGTCATTGTTAAGATTCTGGTTTTGACTCGTAAGTGAGAAGGAAACCTTGGAGGCTTTTAAACAGACAGATGAGAGTTCAACTTATATTTAAAAAGAACTGCTCTAACTATTCCTCATGCTGGTGATGGAAGATGAAAGATGAGGTTTCTGACATACAACAGGTGCTCAACAAATGAACCTGCCACCCTCAGAAACAGGTGCAGTGTGTCCTTGCTTTGCATTTGAGGTCATTGTGCAACTTGGCTCCCATCCCATCCTGGGTATATAGATAGAGCTATGTGTTTGTGACTCTGGCTTGGAAATAAGGGTCTGGCATGTTAAGGGCTGGAACAATCTTTGGGAAGAGCCCAAAGCATTTACTGCAGAGAAGAAAATCAGCCTAGAGAGTTCAAGTGACTCAGTCAGTCCCAGGGTCCACAGCAGCACAGGGGTTAATATGCACACAACTGCTCTCTGAGAAGGGAAAGCAGTCTTTGATGGTGACCTAATTTGAGTCTCCTTATGTGAGTTTTTTTTTTTTTTAATTAAAAAGAGAGATAAAATTCAAAGACAAGAAGAATGTGCTCAGGGCTGGATGGGCTTTTGCACAAATAAAAGATTTGCCAGGAAAATTAGCCATAAGATAATAATAATAACTAAAAGACTGGTTTGGCCTCTCTCCCCACTGCCCCGTCCTGAAACTGAAGTGCTGAGTCAGCACAATGTCTCAGCACAGTGGTGGAAGGAATAGAAGGCATGGATGCTCTGAGACCCACTGCACTTGCCTGTGTTCTGGGCTGGGTTAACGTTCCTCTCACAGGTGAGTCCCATTCTTAAATGGGAAAACAGAGGCAGTGGTAACCTTGACTGACTTCTGTGGTTGGGATGTTCATCATAGAGTAGACACTCCAGAGATCCCTGTTAAGTCTCCATGTTGACGGAGCCATGAAATATCCTGATGCCTTCCCTTCCTTGTCTCTGGGTGAGACATCAGTTTCTGCCTTTTCTCAGTGTGATCTGAAGAGACGACTACTTTGTCTTCCATACTCTCTCAGCTCAGCGCTTTGTATCAAATGGGTACCTGATATACATTTGTTGAAGGTATGAATATTTATGGAGAAATGTGAGATGATGTATGGGAAATTCTAAATGGGAGCATGAAGGACTTTGTGAGCATCTCTCAAATTGATTGGGTGCACTTCTGGCCCCAGGGAGTTGATGGGCCATGAGATGAGAGGTTCCTTTTATCTTCCCACCTGTCCAGGCTACCCCATGCAGAACTCCTCAGGGAGCAGAGCTTCCCCTCTTTGTCTTGCAGCCTTTGGGATAGACATGCTGAACAGTGGTTCAGACACTAGGTCTGGGACAAGGTAGCACCCTTTCACCACTGATCCCCATGGGCAGAGAGGCAGGGGCAGGCATTCTCCCAGGGCTTGGGGTCCTGGTAAGGAGCAATTCAGAGTCAGTTATAGGAAATATAGTCCCTGCTCACAGTGACTTCTCCAGGTCCCCACAAGAAACCCTGTAACCTGCAGACCTGTGGTTAAATTTGGTTCTGTCAGTTACTATGATACAGGCAAATTACTACATGTCTGCATTTGCCCTTTCTCCACATATATAATGAGGTTATTATAAACAACAAAAGAAAAAAATGGATACACTGGACTTCATCAAAATGAAAACTTTTGTGATTCAAAGGATACTGTCCAAGATAGGCACATGGCACACACCTGTAAATCCCCAACTTCAGGAGGCAGAGGTAGAAAGATCGCAAGGTCCAGGCCACCCTGGACTGCACAGTAAGACCCTCTCTCAAAAACAAATTAAACCAAGCCAAACCAAACTAAGCCACTCATTTACCTATCCACCCACCTACCTACCTGCCCAACAGTCAACCAACCAACCAAACAAAAAACAAAAAACCCTAAACCAAAACAAAGAATACTGTCCAGAAAATGAATAGATAACCCACTGAGTGGCAGAAAATATTTTAGAATACATATCTGATAATGGACTTGTATTTAGAATACAAAGAAGATTTATAATAAGACAACCCAATTTGAAAGTGGGCAAAGGATCTGAGTAGACAATTTAAAGAGGGCCAAATGACGTGAAAAGAAGTTCAATCTTCTTAAGCCATTTGGGAAATGTAAACCAAATCCATGATGAGAAAGCACAGTGTACCTAGTAGGATGACTGTCCTACAATAGACAGACAGTCAAAAGTGTGGGGAGATGGTACAGAAATTACAGCCCTCCCCTGGTGGTGAGAATGTGAAAGGCAAAGATATGAAAGGGTGCAACCACTTTGGACAGTAGTCTGGATGTTCCTCCGGATGCTGACTGGAGGTGGTGGTGCACGTTTGTAATCCCAGCACCGGGGAGGCTGAGACAGTAGTACTGAGAGTTTGAGGCCAGTCTGAGCTTTATAGCTAGACCCTGTCTCAACAAACAAGCAAAACCCAAAATGTTAAACATAGAGTTCCATATTGTTAAGGTTCAAATAGCCCCACCCCCTCACCAACAGGGCCTCATGGACCTCACAAGCCCTTGAGAAAAGGGAACTGAGTTGATAAGCACCCTGGTCTTTGAAGTCAAGAGAAGCAGACTTTTCTCCACTGTTTGGCCAACAGAGTAGGCTTCCCCTGTGATCTCTAAAGAGGGTAGGTTTTAACAGCACCCCCCAACTTAAAAGAAAATCTTCCTGCCTTCTGTGGAAAAGTCCCCAGCTCATGGCCCAGGGCAGACATTTTCCCTGCCCGGAAGGGAATATGTCCCATGTGTTCCTTTGCTAATAAACTATTCCAATGGAGTTTTAGCTGTGTCCTGTTGCTTTCTCCTGATCAACCAGATTCGTCCATGGCCTACTTTATCTATCACACATGACTCGGACATTCTGCTTCTGTGTATATGTCCCCAAATAACAAAAGCATATATTGACACAAAAACTTGTAAGCAGCATTATTTACAGTAGCCAAAAGATGGAAACAATGCTAATGCCCATCAACTGTTGAGTGGATAAACAAATTGTGGTATGTCCACATACTGAAATATTATTTGGTCATAAAAAGAAATGGAATATAGACACATATACAGTACGATTGAATCCTGAAAACTTAGTGTTAAGTGAAAGAAGCCACTCTCAAAAGGCCCTGCAGACAACTCCACTTACATGAAATGTCTGGACTAGCGAAGTCAATAGAGGTAGAACGAATGTTAAAGGCTGTGTAGGACTAAATGGGGGGTGGGAAGGGTTAGGAGTGGCAGTGGTGTGATGGGAGCTTTTTTGGAGGTGATGAAAGTATTCTAAACTTGATTGTGGCAAAAGGCTGCACAATTCTGTGAATATACTAAAAGTCATTAAACTGTACCCTTTGATGGAACAATTATCTACTAAGTGGATTATATCTCAACAAAGCCATTGCCAAAGGAAAGTGGGGTTCTTAATAGGTTCTATCACTCAGTTTTGTAGGGAGGAATGAGAAGATAAAGCTCAGCATCTAGTGTGCAATGACCTTCAGTGCTGATTATTTTACTATTTTTGTCACTGGACCACAGGGGATTATATGCACTAAGGCGAAGCTGATAGCACAGTCCCCTAACATTTGGTGACTGCAGTATTCAAGCTTCTGCCTTTCTGTATGTGGGCAGATCTGGGGAGAGCAGGGAGATCCTACCAAATCCAGGGCTCTGGTCAGCTCTAGGTCCAGACTTACTCTGGAAAGAGCTGAGAGGAAAGTTGGGTTAGGGCTTCATCACAGGGTGCATAGAAATTTCGGGCCTCTTAAGTGTCCACAGATACTGAAAGGGGAATTTGTGGTTCTAGCCCAGCTTGTCAACCTGTTCCTGTTTCTCCTCTCCAAGGCCCTTCTCCCGTACAGGTGGAGACTCAGCAATTTCTCATCTTTGTTCTGGGACTGCTCAGTGAGAAGTGAGATTGCTGTCTTTATTAATGGGGCCCCCTGAGCGTTTTTAGTTTGTCTTTCCCTGGAGCCCAAGTCCCTCCCTCAACTTCTCTTTGTAGTGCAGATTAGCTCCTTGGAAAGATCTTTTACTTTAGTTTGTTCCCAGGAGGCATAAGGAAGACACGCAAGGCTGAGATGGGGGTTAAGGTGAGAGTCTGTGGTGCAAAGATGCTAGTTTTATTACATTAAATATTTTATTTTACTTAAGTATGGGGGGCATGTGTGCCAAATGCATGTGTGCGTGTGTGCCAAAGCGCATGTGTGGACAGAGAAAAACTTGCAGGAATTGGTTCTTTCCTTCCATGATGTGGATCTCAGGTGACTTGGGATCAAACCCAAGTCATAAGGCTTGGTGGCAGATGCCTTTACCTGCTGAGCCATCTTGCCCCCCAAAGGTGCTGGTTCAAATGGTTTTAATTCTATCCTCAGCTCTGGTCCAGTTCACAGTGTTAGGGTCCGTGACTCGATGGGTCCCCTCCAGGTAACAAACACACGGGATTGGAGATGTAAAAATCAAGCAGAGTCTTTACTTTTTCCAGCTAGCTGGGGCCGACCGGCTTCCCAAGACGCGCAAGTCTGGTCAGCACAATCAACCCCCATTCAGTTTCAGGTACAGATTATATAGGCCCACACAGTCATTACACAAAAAGCATTCCTCAGCAGACACTTTAATCAATCATCTTCTAAAAGCTATAGTTTCGGTTAAACATCTTTTCCAGGAAGGGTAGATCTGGTGTAAGCCTGGCGCAACTTCCTTCTCTTTGTTCCTTATCGGTTATCTGGTATGTGCAAACAGGCCTACAGGACACATTGTAAATCAACTGAGTCTGGGGTCCAGGGTCCAGGAAGGAGGTTTACAGCACTTCAATTCTTAGCATTTCAACTAGGTTAATCATCCATGTGTGGTAGATACAAATCAGGCAGAACAGGCAAGCTTAGCAAGTAAATCTAAATCAACATTTTAAACAGAGTTTTCTATCAAAATGCAGAGTTCTTACAGCATTCATCAAGGTATTTCATTTTTTTTCCCAACATCCCCCCCTTGTCTTGGTTAAACTGAGGAATCTTCCTCAGCTGACTCTACAACCTGGTGCTTCTGCCGCAGCACCAGGAGATGAACCGAGTCTATTCTTTCTTGGACAAACCTCAGCCGTCTGTTTACTATACAGGGCCCAATCGTGACAAGCAAGAGGAGGATAATCAAGGGCCCTACAACAGTGGAGAGAAGGGTTGACACCCAAGGAGTTTGATTAAGCCAAGAGCTGAACCACCCTTGACTGGCTTCCCTTTCCATCTTTCGTTTCTCTAATCCCTCTCGTATCTTTGCCATGTTATCCTTTATTATACCTGAATGGTCTCTGTAAAAACAACATTCCTCCTTCAGGGCAATACACAGTCCCCCTTGCTGTAGAAACAGGAGGTTCAGCCCTCTGCGATTCTGTAACGTGATTTCAGCCAGGGATCCTATAGAGTCCTGCAGTTTGGTTATGGATTCTTCTATTCTTTGTAGATCTAAATCCAGGCTAGTGCGCAAAGCATTATATTGGTCCCTCCCTTGTATCAGGGCAGTGGCTCCAGTGCCAACTCCTGCTGCTACACCTGTACTAATTAAGGTTGCAAGTGTCACGGCTAAAAGCACTGGGGTTCTCTTAGAACGCATCGGGAAAGGAAGAGAGGGAGTGTAAGTCTGCAGAAACTCTTCCTCTGAGTGATAAACCAAATGGGGAAGAAGAATTGTAAGAACACAAAAACCTCCTTCCTTAAGAACATCCACCGAAATACAAGGGGTTAATCCTGAGGAGCATGCCCACCAAGTATTTGGAGGGGGAATAAGGAAGGCCCCTCTTGACTCAGAGAGATTCTTGGTCTGGTTACAGAGGGAAGAGTATTGTAGTGGAATCTCACCGAGGCATAGTCCCGATCCTGAAATCTGCTCCAAAGTAATTTTAGGTATCGTACCCCATGCACATTGGGAGACATTATGGGAAATGTTGTAGGAACCCATAGTAGCAATCCCCTCTAAATAGGGAGGGGTAACAGTATAGCAGAGCCAACAAGATCTGGCCAATTCAGGGCTAGTTGCATTTAAGAGGCTATAAGTTTGATTTATGATTTTAACAAATTCCTGTGACCGCCTGTAATAGCGGATCTGGGACAAAGGCTTAGGAGGCCTTTTGGTAAATCCTGTAGGTAGAGTTGGGCCAGGAGGAGGAGAGGGAGGGGCTCCCTTGGGCGTATCCATGGTAACTCTTGGGACTAGCACTGGGTTGGGCCCTACTGCCATGACGAAAGGCACCTGGCGTCTAGTGATCGTAAACAAAATTGCAGACCCATAATTATGTAATCGCAGGCCCCATGTATTAACCCCTTCCCATCCGGAGAACTTTTTTCCTTTTTCTGTGAATCTGATGAGTAAAGGATTGCAGGCTTGTGGCTCGAACCCCCAAGTTGGCTTACAAGGGGGGCCTGTCACATCTCGTTTGAGGGTGATGTAGTCCCCCCGGGCATTACTTAACCAGTATGCCTGACCCGTGGTCTCACAGCCCCATCGTGGGCAGTAGTACTGGTCTGGTCTCCCACAACTGGGCTTATACTGTGGCCCTGGGCAAACATAGAATTGTTTTTGTCTAAGGTAGCGAACTCCCGATTCAAACTTGCAATTGTATCCGTGGGAGGAGTCTTCCACATCTCGGGTAATCGCTACCCATTCCCGGTCCCAGGCCCCGTCTACCAAAGTACAGAGGTCCATATCTAAAGGTGGCCACCAGGTATTGGGGGGATACACGGCCGACCGCGTTAACACTGGGGACCCAGTTTCCAAGTTAGTGACAACCCAAGTAACTTGCACTGGTATGTGCGGGTTGGTCCCATCTGCAAAATGTCCACAGTTAGTTGCTAAATAATATATTACCAGCAGCATCCTCACCCATCCAGTCTGCGTGGAGAGCTTCATAAGGGAGTCTCAGTGGCGGCAGGGATGCTTGGCAAGTCCTGAGACAGCACAGGGTAGAAATCCTCTCAAGTTCGACTTAGCCGTATCTTTAGAGGGTTGTTTGGATCTTTCCACGCTTTCCACGTCTTTATGTCGAGCTCTGAGTCTTGGTGAGGTGATGCTTTACGAACGTGGGTGTGATGTACCCAAGAAGCAATACCGTCAACCTTCAAGGCAGTGGGAGTAACAGACAACACAACAT
>NW_008351176.1:1660436-1662509 GCF_000622305.1 Nannospalax galili
ATGAGGTCCCTTCCCCCTGGGTTTAAGGGTCTTTATTCTGTGTCTTTTTCCCTAGACTGTGTTCTCTGGGGAGATACCATGCTCTATATTAAGCACCTTTCTTTCTCCATAGTAAGCTCTGATTAGGGGCCAAATTTCCTGCTGTACTTTAGTGAGAGATTGTAATACACTCAGGTAGTCAGGTGCTGATCCTTCTTCCCCTGGGGGCAACGCCCGCCTGGTTATCGGTGGCGGGGCTCCAAACATTATCTCGAAGGGAGTCAGTCCATGCACATAGGGGGAATTCCTGACACGGAAAATGGCTAAGGGAAGGAGAGTCACCCAGTCACCGCCAGTCTCAGCGACCAATTTAGAAAGGGTCTCCTTTAAAGTCCGATTCATCCTTTCTACCTGCCCAGAACTCTGTGGGTTATAAGCACAATGTAATTTCCAATCTGTTCCCAGAGTCTGGGCTAGTCCTTGCAGAACTTTGCTAACGAAAGCTGGGCCGTTATCAGAACCTATGACTTCAGGGACTCCATACCTGGGAATTATTTCCTCAATTAGCTTTTTTGCTACTACCTGGCTAGTTTCATTTTTAGTGGGAAAGCCCTCTACCCATCCCGAGAAGGTATCCACCATTACTAACAAGTACTTATAACCAAATTTACCTGGCTTTACCTCAGTGAAGTCTATCTCCTAATACCTTCCCGGTGCCCTCCCCCTCTCCCGGCTACCAGTTGGGTGGAGCTCCTTTGGGGCTGGTCTAAGTTTCGCACAGCTGTTGCAACTTCCCGTGATCAGTCTTGCTGCTTTAGTCTGATGTGGGAAAACCAGCTGTGCATTTTGGAAAAGAGTAAGCAACTTCTTCCAACCTAAGTGGGTAGATCTGTGTAAATTAGTTAACATGTATTTTCCTAATATTTCTGGTAGAATCAACCTGCCTTCCTGGTCCCGGGTCCAACCTCCTTCCCCAGTCCTCCCCTCTGGTGCTCGCTTCTTTATCCACTCTAGATCCTGTGGAGAATAATCAGGTTTGGGGGGCAGAGTAGGCAGTTCTGGTATCGGTACCTCTAGGGCGGCTAGTACAACTGGATCTCCAGGACTGGAGAGGGCCACTCTTTTGGCTTCCGTGTCTGCAAGGTTGTTACCAATGGCCTCAGGAGTCTTCTTGACTTGGTGTCCAGGCACGTGTATGACTGCCACTGCCCTGGGTTTTTCTATAGCTCTCAATAGTCTCTGGACTTCCTGTAAGTTCTTTAGTTCTTTTCCTTCGGCAGATCGGAACCCTCTTTCTTGGTAGATGGCGCCGTGAATGTGCACCATACCAAACGCGTATCTACTGTCCGTGTAGATGTTAGCCCGCTTGCCTTCCGCTCTTTCTAGGGCCCCTGCAAGGGCAATGAGTTCGGCTTTTTGCACGGAGGTACCTGGAGGTAGGGCAGCACTCCAGATGACGTCTCCTTCTTGTGTTACCACCGCTGCCCCTGCTCTTCTGACTCCATCCTTCACAAAGCTGCTTCCATCAGTGTACCAATCCAGCTCACTGTTTGGTATCCTTGTGTCCTTCAGATCTATCCGAGTCTGGCAGACTTCAGATAGGACATCTCTACAATCATGGACCGGGGCGGACAGGTCTGCCTCTGGCAAGAGTGTGGCTGGATTTAAAGTTACTGGGGCAGAGAATATAATTCGGGGCGAGTCTAATAAAAGCCCCTGATAATGGGTGAGTCGGGCATTCGTCATCCACTTCCCAGGAGGGTGTCAGAGGATTCCCTCCACCGTATGTGGTGCTGTTACCTTCAAGTCTTGTCCAAATGTCAGCTTGTCAGCTTCCTTGACCAACAGGGCGATGGCTGCCAGGATGCGTAGGCAGGATGGCCATCCTGAGGCCACAGGGTCCAGTCGCTTAGATAAATAAGCCACCGGTCTTTTCCATGGACCCAACTGCTGGGCCAAGACCCCTTTAGCGACTCCCTTCCTTTCATCTATGAACAGGACGAAAGGTTTCTCTGGGTCCGGCAGAGACAGGGCTGGGGCTTGAAGGAGTGCTTCCTTCAATCGGTCAAATGCCTCTTGTTGCTCTTGGCTCCA
>NW_008351176.1:1663532-1665184 GCF_000622305.1 Nannospalax galili
AGAGGTTGCCCCTCCGAGTCCATTACTCTTATTCCTTTTGGCTCAAAGTGGATACGGGCCCCAATCTTGGTGAGCAAATCTCTTCCTAGTAGTGGTGCTGGGCTCTCTGGCATGACCAGGAAGGAGTGGGACACCTGATGCCTTCCCAAGTCCACCTTCCTATTGGTAGTCCAGGCACACCTCTTAGCTCCTGTAGCCCCTTGAACTATGCTTGTGAGTCCCGGTTTTAGAGGGCCACGGGCTTGAGTGAGAACTGAATATTGTGCCCCTGTGTCTACCATGAAGCCGGTGGGAGTCCCCTCCATGTATAGGGTTACCCAGGACTCGGGGAGAGGTACCGAGCCCCGTCCCCGTCAGTCTTGTCCCAAGTGTAGGGTCCGGATCGGCCCCCCCCTTCCCTGTCTTTCTCCCCTTTGTGGACATTCTCTTTTCCAGTGCCCATATCTTTTGCACAGGGCACATTGCTCTCGCCCCAGTTTGGTTGGGTGGGGCTCTAGCCTCCGGCGTGTCTCAGGACTCCCTTTCACTCTGGCCAAAAAGATTCTGGCTATCTCTTCCCTCTGCTTCCTGTTCTCCTTTCTTTGGAATTCTCTGTCTTCCTTCCTATTCCTACTTCTCACCTCCTGTTCTTCCTTTCTCAATCTCTCTTCTCTGTCTTCTGGAGATTCTCTAGTGTTGAATACCCTCTCTGCCTGCTGTAGTAGTTCCCTAATTGAAATCTCTCCCAGGTCATCCTGCTTGTAGAGCTTTCTCCTGATATCGGGAGCTGCTTGGTTAATAAAGGAGAAAACCACAGCTGACCTGTGTTCCTCTGCTTCTGGCTTTATAGGAGTATACTGCCTGTAAGCATCAAACAACCTCTCCAGATACGCGGCCGGGCTTTCGGCTTCTCCCTGAACAATTGTCTTTACCTTTGCTAGGTTAGTAGGCCGTCTTGCGGCTGCTTGGAGACCGATCATTAGGGTCTGTCGGTAGACTCAGAGACGCTCCCTACCTTCTGCCGTCCCAAAATCCCAGTTTGGACGTGTGAGGGGGAACGCTTCATCAATGGCGGGTTGGAGGGTGGTGGGTCTTCCATTTTCTCCGAGAACATTCTTCCTGGCTTCATTAAGGATCCGCTCCCACTCCTCGGTGGTAAAGAGGGTGCGGAGTAGCTGCTGGCAGTCATCCCAAGTGGGACAGTGAGTGAACATGATAGATTCCACCAGACCTATAAGACACTTAGGGTCCTCAGAAAAAGGGGGGTTCTGGGTTCTCCAATTATAGAGATCACTGGAAGAAAACGGCCAGTATTGATACTGCTGGCCATCCGGGCTGCCGACTGCCCGTATGGGTAGGATGGGCACGGCTCCTCCAGTGGAGGAGGAGGCTTCTCCCATCCAGTCCCTGTTCCCCTGGGACCTTAACTGCATTCCTCCCCCTCCCTCTCCAGGCTGTCTCTCCTCTCCGGTGGAGGAATCTGGGGAGACAGCCGCCGCCATTTCCCCATGCTGAGCCTCTTCCATGTTTCCCCCTTGGGGAGGACCCCCAGCTCCTCCCCTCCGGGAAGCTGCATAGGGCAGTGGCTGATCAACTGGCAATGGGGGGTAGAGGGAGGAGCTCTCAGGTAGGACTGGTGGGGCAGTAGATTCTCCTTCTCAGCAGCTGGGGGA